>NW_022280232.1:80113-94878 GCF_004355925.1 Anarrhichthys ocellatus | reverse complement strand
TCGTAGTGAGATAGTAACTCTTAGTGAGATAGTAACTCGTAGTGAGATAGTAACTCGTAGTGAGATAATAACTTGAAGTGTTTGATGAAGACTTATTGATCCAGAAGGTTTGTATGTTTCTTCAGGGGGTTAAATCCACCAGAGGAGGCTGATGAGGTTCAGCTGAACTCTCTGAGATGTTAAAGAGCTGAAGTGACTCTTTGTTGGTTTCTCACACAGAATAATTCATTTCTCTTTTACTGATACGGAGGCTGTGACCTCGTTAAACACTTAAAGCTTTCTGAATTGTCATGGAAACAAACAGATGTTTGAGTCCTTCAGGTCTCATAAACATGTTGAACTGTTTACGCTCCTCTTCCGCCACTTTGAACTGAATCTTTCTTATATTCTTATCAAACATTTCACTGATGAAGTTCAACATTAAAAAAGCTTAGATGAGATTCAGTAGAGATGAGAGCAGAAGATATGAAATATGAATATAATTATTATGTAATAGAGCTATGACCTAATGACCTTTAACATGAAATTAAGACTTTAAAGTTGAACTGGTAAAGATCCGCTGTGATACATCAATAGATCTATACATCTAGAATACATGAAGACATCTATACACGAATACATGAATACATCTACAGATGAATACATGAATACATCTACAGATGAATACGTCTGTAGATGAATACATTCATATATATTCACATATTCACATATATTCATCTACAGATGTATTCATCTGTAGATGTATTCATGTATTCATCTGTAGATGTATAGAACTATAGATGAGTACATCTGTAGATGAATACATGTGAATATATGACTATATATGAATGTATTCATCTACAGACGTATTCATGAATACATGTATTCTAATTAAAGATTCTCAAGATCTGGGTGAGAAAGAGGTTTTAAAAATGCTGAACACACTTGTTGAGTAGATTATTATTATTATTATTATTATTATTATTATTATATTATTATATTATTGTGAGCAGCTGCAGGTTTCTGTCTCGTTAAAAGAGGACTCTTTACTGAACATCTGCATGTTGAGATTCAACATCTGTCTCAGTGATCAGCTGCTGAGATAAACAGACAGAATGTGAGAAGTGAAACCAGCTCCAGATGTTCATCAGCTGTTCACTACAACACAAAATGATATTTATATCACACACACACACACAATGATATTTATACCACACATACACACACACACAATAATATTAGGCGTTACTAATTCACTTCCTCCCTCTCTTCCTCCTCTCTCCTCCCACTCTCCTCCCTCTCTTCCTCCCACTCTTCTTCCTAATTCTCTTCCTCCTCTCTCCTCCCTCTCTTCCTCCCTCTCTTCTTCCTAATTCTCTTCCTCCTCTCTCCTTCCTCTCTCGTTACTAATTCACTTCCTCCACTTGAAGCTCCTCTGACCTTTAAAGCTAGTAGTTATCAATCAAGCGTCTCTCTATTTAAACCCTCCAGCAGCTGATTCACTGATGAGTTCTGATGATAATCATCAGAGCTCAATGTGTGAATGTGACCCGGTCACGCTGACGCCTGATTGGTCGCTGCAGGTTCTTTACCTGCACAGAGCGTCGGAGGTGCAGGTGCTCCGGAGCTCCAGACAGGTGGGCTTGTGTCTCTCCTGGTGAGAGCAGGACGGCACGATGGTCCGACGGCGCCGCTCGGCACAAGCTTGATCCGGACAGGAGCAGAACATCAGAGGGTAGCTGAGCTCCCAGGAGACCCGCTCGAAGAACTGACGCAGGGCCTGAGGACCACAACCATTAATAGATTATACTGTATATATATGTATGTTTATATTTATAATAGTGCTGGTCAACGATTTAAATTTTTAATCGTGATTAATCTCATTGTTATGCGCAAAGTTCAATAATGAATTCAAAAGTAGTGTATTGTGCACTTTTATTTTAAAGTACTGCTATATGAACTAAAGGTCAATAACATTTGGTTAAAACACTTTAAACACATCAGGTTGCTGTTAGCAGCAGTATTCCCTTTACACAGCAGCAGTTATAACACAGTTATAATGATCCTGATCATACTGTAGATATTCAGCCGGTGTTCATAACTTTATCTTCATGTGTGTAAGAGATGATATTTAAATATACTTCTTGAGAACTGCAAACATATCTACGTCATGTTTTTATGTTTGTTAAATTCTCAGTAGTGATAACTCAATGATGCTTATTATACATATTACAAAGAAAACACTTTAAAAACTCTAAACAAATTATTTAAATGAATCATTTCTCTTTTGCTTTTTTGGTATTGTGGTCAGACACATATGCAACGCTGATTACCGTAATATGTGTGGTATTTGTTATAAATGTACGTTGGTACATAGAGGGTGATAAGAAGCTGTACATGGAGGGACTTAGGACCCAGGGGAATGTAGGTGAAGCATGAACCTGTAGTCTGTAGCGTGGCAGTAGCATGAGGAAGTTATGCTAATAAAGAGTTGAGTTAAGAGCAGTTTGTTCTCTCGTGCTTATGTTTATTTAAAAACACGAAAATATGTATTTTGATATTGTCACGATCCTGTAACGAGACGATCGCGCGCATTACTCTATAATGAACTTATGTGAGTATTTATACTTTACAAGTACATACATATGTACACAAGTATGTGTTTATATTTATACATATTGATATTGAGTGAATCTTTAAATCTAAGGTAACAAGAGAAGCTGAAGTCTTATTGGGTTAATTTGAAGTGATTCCATCTGAAGACTTTTAGAAGCTTTGAACATTTTCATTATTTTCTTCTTCAGATGAATTCATTTTGAATTTTTTAATACATTTTTTTCAGATCAAAATGTGTGACCGAGCCAATCATCATTTGATATATTTAATGTCTTTTTTAATCTTATCAGAGGAGGAACACGTGTTTTACTCATTTTTAGGAGAAAACCTTGTTCTGTATTATTACGATTATGATTGAAAGCATCCTGTGTCAGTGCTTCAGTGTGTGGTGCGCCAGCTGCACAGCAGAGAACAGGAGGGACCTGGCCCGGGTGGTTAGAACAGCAGGATTGTGGGAGTTACCCTCCCTGACCTGCACACTGTGTATGCTGGCCGCCTCCAGAAGAAGGCCACATCTGCACAGACATCACACACCCGGGTCACTCTCTGTTTGTTCCACTGCCATCAGGAAGGAGATACTGGACCATCAAAACCCAGACTAGCAGGCTGAGGAACAGCTTCTTCCCCAGAGCGCTTTCCTCCATCACCCCCCCACCCCCACCCACCACCCCACCAGCTCACACCGGACAATGCTGCGGTGAAACAAAAATAGGCAATAAAATGACACTTTTTCACTTTAAAGCCATTGATGCCTGTGTTTTATCTTGTATATATTTATTTCATGTCTTGTCTTCATGTTTTTATACATTTGTACCTGTTGCTGCTGTACTGACTAATGAGTCGCCAACTTAATTTCGTTGTATGTTTCTACGATGACAATAAACATCCTTATCCTAATATAAGAGTGCGCGGTGGCTTTCAGTATTTAACATTAAACCAAATATAAATAACCAGAAGATAATTCTTCACCCACCTTCTGACATCTTTTCCGGCTGCAGGGCTCCTGATTGGCCACGGAGGGCTGAGGGGGCATGGCCTTGCTGCAGATGGCGTTGTAGGCGGATCGGAGGCGTTTACATGTCTCGTTCAGGTTACACGACTTTGCTGCGTCCAGACACGGGTTACAGCGTTTCCCTGCTTCAGAGCAGGGGTTCATCCTCGACAAAGAAGAATCTACACAAACAGTGGAGGAGAAGAAGAAGAAGAAGGAAAAGGAAGAGGATGAGGAAGAGAAAGAAGAGGAAGAGACAAAGAAGAAAAAGAAGAAGAGTTAGAGGACGATGTGACAGATTTAAAATCACTGAAGCTGTAATAATTCAGCATTCTACAGCTTCATCACTCTCTTTGTCTATTATCTACGTCTTTAATAATATTAATCATCAATATGTATCGAAATCACGAACAACGTCGTGGTGTTGACCTGGTGGTGTCTATTAGAGACCTGTCAATCACTGTGTAGCCCCGCCCTAAAGCATCCCCTGCTCTATGGTCTATTAGAGACCTGTCAATCACTGTGTAGCCCCGCCCTAAAGCATCCCCTGCTTTATGGTCTGTGTGACTCTAAATGGACCATAATGTACTAAATGAACATCATGCTGTATTGAAGAAGACTTGAAACTAGAGATTGAGACCATAAACTCATGTTTACAATGTTTACTGAGGTAATAAATCAAGAGAGAAGTAGAGTCTTTTTCTCATAGACTTCTATACAACCAGAGGAGTCGCCCCCTGGTGGACACTAGAGGGAATGCAGCTCTAACACATGAAGCAGCCTTCAGGACCTTAAGAGCCTTTAAGATCTCCAGGACCTTCACAGAGAAAGAACACTCCTCCCTCTTCGAGGTCCAGTGAGATCTGATCTCATGTGTGAATGTCACATGACATTCGAGTGTGAACACACTTGTGGACTCCATTAAAACCAGGTCCAACGCGTCACATGACACCGGTGTCATGTGACGGACAGCTGAGACCTTTAGAGTGATGACATGTGACGAGTGAAAGCTGCAGCTTCCTGCTTTAATATTACTATTACATATAACTCCAGATAAACGTCCTCTGACGGAGGTTTGAAACATCTGAAACTATGATGTCATAACGTTGTAAAGTAAAATAAGAGATTCAGTTTGAGACTTCATAGGAAACAGGAAGTGTTTCTCCTTGAAAGGATGCTACGTCATAGACTCCCACAGAAGGACACTTCCTTTAGAGTCCTTCCTGCAGAGCATATTAAAGATGCATGTGTGTTTCCTACACGCTTCTAAAACACCCACAATCCTTTGCACACGATGCATTTCCTGTCTCGTGATTTGGAAACAGGAGAAACATCAGAAACCTTTCAGGTATGTTTTGTTTTCCTCAAAAATCAATTCAGAGTTTTTTTCCATAATCTATCTGGTTTATTTATGAAACACCTTTCTAGTCTTCTGATCTCGTGACCCCATCATTTAGATTGTTTTTTAATGTGACAGATGCTAACATGCTATATACAGGATCAATGTCCTATTGGTTCACAAACAGAAGCAAAGAAAGTAAAGATGAGACTCAGTGAGAGCTGTCAGCACCTCACTCTGTGCTGTCACTGACTATTACATATCAATATGGCTGCAGTTATGGTGTGTGTGTGTGTGTGTGTGTGTGTGTGTGTGTGTGTAGGTGTGTGTGTGCGTGTGTGTGTGTGTAGGTGTGTGTGTGTGTGTGTGTAGGTGTGTGTAGGTGTGTAGGTGTGTGTGTGTGTGCATGTAGGTGTGTGTAGGTGTGTGTGTGTGTAGGTGTGTAGGTGTGTGTGTAGGTGTGTAAGTGTGTGTGTGTGCGTGTGTGTGTGTGTAGGTGTGTAGGTGTGTGTGTGTGTAGGTGTGTAGGTGTGTGTGTGTGTGTGTAGGTGTGTAGGTGTGTGTGTGTGTAGGTGTGTAGGTGTGTGTGTGTACGGTTATTTGTTTCTATGGTGTAACATCACGTATTCGTATTATGAACCGAACAATACGTTTGAATAATACTCGTGCATTTGGAAAATGCAGAAGCTTAAATTGTAGGAAATATAATGTTTTCAGTGGACTGCACTCACGTAGGAGACAATGGGCAGACAACCTCTGAACCCGGAACAAAAAAAAACAGCTGAGGCACCGCACTTCTGGGAGGCTATGCTAACTAGCTTAACAAACAATAACTCTGCGCATGACGGTATGCTTCGTAATTAACGGACAATGCCACAATGACAAGAACAAACTCACAAGAACCAGTCACATATATTCATATGACAACAGAGCAACAAATCAATCCAGCAGACCTGCAGCAACACGCATTCTGCTGCACACTGGAGGGCCATTCAGATATTAGATGTGAAAACACAAATGCTGTTCACTTAATGACAAACTCCATCCTCCTTCCTTTGTTGACAAAGAGTTTAATCCGGTTAAATCCCAACTCACAAATCTGTTTCTCCTCCTTCAGCCATTGAGTGTTAAAAAAACAAAGGTAGGTAAAACAATAATAATCTACACCAAACAAAATGCAAAAAATGTCATAATTTCTTCCATATCTTTCAATTTCAACTCTCACTACTCCGACTAAGCCTCTGATGGCTACTTTAAGTTTCGTTTCACGATAGTCACGTGCTCGCCCACTGACGAATCACAGCACACGCTGCACCTCACTGCAGAGCTGCACCTGAAAACTGAGCTGCATGTAATGCTGACGTAGTTGTAGACCAGCTAGCAGCTCTGATACGTCAAAGAATACGCCCAACATGTCAAACTAAAGATCTGATTGGTTGAACACTATGACAATCAACAATATCGTCCCCATTCACTTAAACTGCACATGGATGCACTTGTGAGTCTGCAGGCCTCTGCCTCTGTTCTTACCTAGAGACACAGAGGTGAGATCTGATTGGATAAAAGCTCTACTTAAAACAAGCTGCACTGGAAGCAGAGCAACTGAGGAAGACAGGAGCTGTGCAATGAGAAAATAAGATAATGGGAAAAATATATAATACATGTAGTGTATTTATGAAAAATTATTAAATTATAAAATAGCTATAACTTTGTGATTCTGTTTAGGCCAGCAGAGAAGGCCTTGCTGGCCCTGACGGCCCACCACTGTGTGTAAGTGTAAGTGTGTGTGTGTGTGTGTGTGTGTGTGAGGTGTGTGTATGTGTGTGTGTAAGTGTGTGTGTGTATCATGTTGTTTGTCTACAGTATCAGTTTGTTCAGTCACACGATGCTGCAGATAACCTCTGTGCTCGTCTGACTGAACACAAACAACACACACACACACACACACACACACACGCACACACTCCATGCTAATCCCACATTAGATGCTACATTAGCATAAATACATCCAGATATTATTTCACTAACTTAATGTCATGGTTTTAACCTTCCCGTTCAAGTACTCATCAGGAGGAACTACTGAGGTTATTGAGTTCATTCTTCACTCTTTATAATATGTTATATATAAATATGTAATATGTATAATATGACAGTTCTCTGGTTTTATCTCTTCTGGTTTTTAAACTCTATCAAACCGGATCAACCGGATAAAATAAAGTGAGCTATTCTTTGACTTCACTTGAACAAACCACAGAAGAAGAAACAGATCTCAGAAGACTGATGGAGACAGAAAGCTCTTCATGTTTCATATGTTTAACCCTCAACCTGAGGCTTCCTCTCTCATCTCCTCCTCCTCTACCTCACAGCAGAGAGCAGAAGACGAAGAAAGGGAACAGATATATATATAAATGTAGAGAAGAAGAGAGCGGGCCAATTAGAGAGGAGCAGCCTCAGGTCGTCCTGTTATCGTCCTCACACAGGATCAACACACAAAGCTCTGTCCTGGGGCACACACACACACACACACACACACATATACACAGAAACACACACATATATACACACACACACAGAGACACACATTTATACACACACACACACACACACACACGGAGACACACTCTCACATAATGTTTTATTAAAACACCATGTGCTCCAGTGTCCCTTTCCATGTCACAAACACACACACGTATATATACACACACACACACAAACACACACATACGCACCTACACACAGCGCACCTACACACAGCGCTGAGACGGATCTAACAAGGTCAAACACAGGACTTGAGGGAGGAAGTGGGCATGGGGGAGTGTAACATGGGCGACTGTGGTAGCTGTGATAGGATGGCCGTCTTTCAATCAGAGGGTCGGTGGTTCAATCCCCAGCTCTGGCTTTGCTAGTCGCATGTCGATGTGTCCTTGAGCAAGACACTTAACCCCAAAAATTGCTCCCGGTGTATAATGTGATAAACTCTGAATTCTAAGTCGCTTTGGATAAAAGCGTCTGCCAAATGATTGTAATGTAACAGAGAGAGAATGAAATGAAGGAGGATGTGAAGAAGAAGAAATATAATAATAATAATGTGAATTCATTGAGTCCTGATAGTGAAGCTTTCTATTAAACCTCTCAACTCAAAGTGAGAAACATCCTCAGTAAAACAGAGACGATGATCATCTGGTCAGCACCACGGACAGCTCTCAGCTCTCAGACATAAAGTTATTTTAACCAACAAATAAAAACACTTTGGATCTCTGAACTTATTTCATGTTTGTGAACCACAGTTCATGATTTTCTCCTTAAGTCAGAAAGACAACAGAATTACATGAAGCTGCATCATGTAGCAACATGCTAATACGAATGCTAATCCCGGTGCTAATGCTAATCCCAGTGCTAACCCCATTAAAATACAAATCAAATAGCTTTTTTCTGGAAATGTTGCTTTTTAACATCTGAAGAACCCCGAAGCTGAAGCAATATAAGAGACCAGAAAACATCTGGAGAAAAGTAAAGAAATAACTTAGAGAGGAAATATTTGGAATCTAAATTAAAGTGGCAGTCAAAATAACATAACAACTTTTAGAGAAAGAGGTTAAAGAAACGCTGAAAGAGCTGAAGTTCTTTTTTAGTTCAAAGGTGAAGACCTGAGACCTGAAGGGGTGTGAAGTGTCGGTTAATGTGGAGAGTTAAGGTCCAGTTAAAGAATACGGGAAGAATTAAAGTGACTGAAAGAAGTTGAAGAGTCAGATTAAGCAGTAATAATAATAATAATAACATATCAATTTTCTATAGCGCTTTTCAAGATACCCAAAGACGCTTTACAAGGCAGAGACAAACAGAACAAACAAACAAACAAACAAAAAATAAAAAATAAAAAAGAATGAAAAAAGAATGACTGGAGAAGCTGTGCTGAATGGATCATGTAATGGAGGGTAGGGTGCAGGGGTTAGCAGGTGAAGGCGAGTTTGAAGAGGTGGATTTTGAGGGCTTGTTTGAATGATGATAGGGAGGAAGCCTCGCGGATGGGGAGGGCGTTCCAGAGGGGAGGTGCAGCAGCTGAGAAGGCCCTGTCACCCCAGGTCCGGCGCTTGGTCCTGATGGTCTTCAGAGCAGTGAATTTAGTTGAAGTGTCAAGTGTAAAGTTTAAGCTCTAAAAGGAGGTGAAATCATCCGAGAGCATGAAAGGACCTGAAGTGTCTGTTGAAGAAGGAGTCTTAAAAGAAACTGTTCAGGTTTCAAGTGAAAAACCTAAAACAATAAAGGAGTCGAAGTGTAAGTAATGAAAGGAACTGAAGTGTCATTTGTAGTGTACTGTTTTCATCACTAAAATAATTACAGATGAAAACAGCCACTTCAAAAGTGTGTGCTGAAAGCAAGTGGAGTGTCTCAGTATTCTATACTTCTGATCTATAATCATCTACACATCAGCACTCGGAGGAGCTGGGGATCGAACCGCCGACCCGCTGATCCAGGTCTGTGAGAGACTAGATGTACGAGATGAAAGCAGGTGAACTGTCATGTTAAGAGTCATAGCAGTGGAAGTGTCAGTAGATTTTTGTTGTATCAACACTGTTATCAGTTGAAGCGTATCTCCTCTTCACCTCTCTTCTCTCTTGTTTCCTCCTCATCTCCTCGACCCTCGGCTCTTCTCTTGTTTCCTCTTCATCTCCTCTTCACCTCTCTTCATTCTTTCCTCTCCTCTTTCTCTTTTTCTTATTGTATTTTTTCTTGTTTCCTCTTGACCCCATTGCTCTTTTCCTTGTTACCTTTCCTCCCTTCTGTCTCCTCACTTCTCCTCTCCTCCTCCCCCTCATATATATACATATATTTATGAGGTCTGATGATCACCAGTGAAGTGATTGGTTCTGATGAAGAACCACGAGAAACAAACAACTCTCTGATGACTGAATATGTTCTGATGCTGGATTGATATTTATTCAGATTGATGAGGTCATCAATCTGAATAAATACACATGATTATTATGTTCTGATGAATCCTCTCAGAGACTCACATCGTCCTCTTGTTTCAGCATCAGATCCGGTTCACTGATCAGAACGTTAATTCACTTTATTCCTCCTTCCTCTCCTTGTCAAACACACACACATACACACACACACACACACACACACACACACACACTCGTCCTTCCCTCCAATCAATTTGCGTCGGTCTTGTCTGAAACATCCTTTAATGTTGCGCCTCTCTTTCTTTATTATCCTCTTATCTCTGAGCGTTCAGCTTTCAGAAGCTTCCAGCAGACAGGTGATTTAAGACACACACACACACACACACTGCACAACAACACCCACATACACACACATGCTCTGCACATGGGCAGATGGATGTCGTGTTTTGTGGGTCGGATATTGGAAATAACTGAGATGTCACACAGCAGCTGAACTCTCTGCTCGTGTGTGTGTGTGTGTGTGTGTGTGAGGAAAAGATATGAAGCTTTTGAAGTTGCATTGGTTGCAGCTCTCCTGCTTTCACCGTGTTTGTACTCATGTTGTGTTAATCTGAGAGAGCAGAACCCAATTTACAGAGCTGTGAGTCTATTTCACAGCTGTTTGACCACACACACACACACACACACACACACACACACACACACACAGTGTAAGTGACGACGTAGTGCTCGGGGCTCGTGACATTTAAACACTCCTCAGAAAGGTGTTTGAAGCAGAGAAAGTGTGTGTATGTGTGTGTGTGTGTATGTGTGTGTGTGTGAGATGAGTGCAGCAGCTCTAATGTAGTGTGACCAATCACAGAGCTGCTGATGGAGCGATGAAGAGTGAGGAAGAGGAGTGAGTGAAAAGGAAACATAAAGTCAGAGGTAAATACAAAGACACTCAACGCAGACGATGTGATTAAATATATATATATACATAAACATATATGTTTATGTATATATATAAATTGTATATATTTATATTGTGTTGTGGTGATCATATTTGTTCCGCTTTGTTGTCTTTGTTCACAGCTGTTTATCTTTAAATAGTCACAGTTATTCACACTTTGCAACCTCCTCTGGTTGTATAGAAGTCTATGAGAAAATGACTCTACTTCTCTCTTGATTTATTACCTCAGTAAACATTGTAAACATGAGTTTATGGTCTCAATCTCTAGTTTCAAGTCTTCTTCAATACAGCATGATGTTCATTTAGTACATTATGGTCCATTTAGAGTCACACAGACCATGAAGCAGGGGATGCTTTAGGGCGGGGCTACACGGTGATTGACAGGTCTCTAATAGACCATAAAGCAGGGCATGCTTAAGGGGGGGCTACACGGTGATTGACAGGTCTCTAACAGACCATAAAGAAGGGTATACTTTAGGGCGGGGCTACACTGTGATTGACAGGTCTCTACGTCACTCCTCTTAAGTCCAGATATGGTCACTTCCTGTTAACCGGTTGCAAAACAAAGTGGACTGTGAGGAAGCAGAGCACACACTGAGTTCTAACCACAACATGACGGGTTGACCGCTGCTCCACCGCGCCACCTCTAAACAGTAAACCTTTAATGTTCGACGTCTGATGCCGACACGTAAATATCATGAACGTTTATCTCTCTGCCCCTTAAAGGAGGAGAAATGTGCTGAGAAGCGTTTTTTGAAAGGCTACGCTTCAGCTGGAGTCTCTCACTCACACACACACACACACACACACACACACACACACACACACACACACACACACACAAAGAAGGCATTCATTCACACACTCACAGATGGAGAGAGATGTTCAGTTCATCTTAATCAGCAGGGAGACGCTGAGATTTGGATTCTTCTTTGAAATCCGCCCAACACAAACAAACACACACACACACACACACACACACACACACACATACCTGAGATGATGGAAGCATGTCGGAATTCCTCAGAGAAATGAATCGGCTCGTAGGGAGACGTTTCATAAAACTCTTCGCCTGAAAAACACAGAAATCAGAGAGTTCAGCTAGACACACACATACAAACAAACACACATGCACACATGTTTTAGTCAACATGAACAACACATCAGGAAACAACAGAACGGATTTCATGAGTGTTTCATGTCTCTGAATCTTCGTGTCTCTCTATAAACTAACTAACCCTTCCTGATGTTGTTATGTAAAATAACTAACCCTTCCTGATGTTGTTATGTAAAATAACTAACCCTTCCTGATGTTTTTATGTGAAATAACTAACCCTTCCTGATGTTTTTATGTACACTAACTAACCCTTCCTGATGTTGTTATGTAAACTAACTAACCCTTCCTGATGTTGTTATGTAAACTAATTAACCCTTCCTGATGTTATGTAAAATAACTAACCCTTCCTGATGTTTTTATGTACACTAACTAACCCTTCCTGATGTTGTTATGTAAACTAACTAACCCTTCCTGATGTTTTTATGTACACTAACTAACCCTTCCTGATGTTGTCATGTAAACTAACTAACCCTTCCTGATGTTGTTATGTGAACTAACCCTTCCTGATGTTTTTATGTAAAATAACTAACCCTTCCTGATGTTGTTATGTAAACTAACTAACCCTTACTGATGTTTTTATGTATACTAACTAACCCTTCCTGTGTGTGTGTGTGTGTGTGTGTGTGTGTGTGTGTGACCCTGTAGGTGAATCGCAGTCACATATTCTGTAGTAATCTTCAGTATTCAAATCTTTTCTTAGCTGTGATACAACAATATAGAAAAACTATGTTAAAGTAAAACGTAATTCATTAAAAGTACTAAAATATCAGCATTAAGCTCTGAACACCTTGAGACACTCAGGTCTGTCTCCTCGTGTTCACATCCAATAACCGACCTTAATGTTGTCTGTTCACTGACATCATAGACGTTCAATGTTGTCAAGTCAGTATTATTTGCAGAACCCAAATCACAAACCTCAAATGTCCCTCAGGGGTTTTACAAAGTGCAGAACACCTGTCCTCAGAAAGACAAACTTCTTAAAGACAAAAATGAGCTCAGTTTATTCCTCTCTAGTGTTTGAATGATTCCACTCTGACAGCTCTGTGATAAGGTTCAGCAGAGATGGAGCTCTTGGTTCGATATCGAAAGAAGCTTCATGGTTTTATGAATGTGTTTCCAAAGCTACCATCAGGATGCAGACCCTCAGAGTCCTGAACCCTACCTGTCTCCTGCAGTACGTCACAGCTCTGAGGCTCACATCAGGACTTCACGAGTGTGTTTGAAGACGTGTTGATGCTGCAGAGAGCAGATGTTTTCCATCAGATGGAGTGTCGTGAAATGCTCGAGTG
The DNA here is from genome assembly GCF_004355925.1 of Anarrhichthys ocellatus. Taxonomy (NCBI): domain Eukaryota; kingdom Metazoa; phylum Chordata; class Actinopteri; order Perciformes; family Anarhichadidae; genus Anarrhichthys; species Anarrhichthys ocellatus. The sequence continues at coordinate 81,685 of NW_022280232.1, read as the reverse complement.
TGTTTTGAATTATGTTGATTGCATTCCACGATTCTGAAGAAAAGATGCTTTAAGAAAAACACCCATTTAATTACGAGGCCACTGCAGCTGCTAACGCCTCTTCAGTGAGACGACAGACGGAGGAGACAAGGAGAGGAGGAGAGGAGGAGAGGGATGTGAGGAGGAGAGGAGGGGAGGAGAGGGAGGAGAGGAGGAGAGGGATGTGAGGAGGAGAGGAGGAGAGGAGATGAGGAGCGGAGATAAGGAGAGGGATGTCAGGAGGAGAGGAGGAGAGGAGAGGGAGGAGAGGAGGAGAGGAGGAGAGGAGAGGGAGGAGAGGAGGAGAGGGATGTGAGGAGGAGAGGAGAGGGAGGAGAGGGAGAAGAGGAGAGGGAGGAGAGGAGGAGAGGGATGTGAGGAGGAGAGGAGGAGAGGAGCGGAGATGAGGAGCGGAGATGAGGAGCGGAGATGAGAGGGATGAGGAGGAGAGGGAGGAGAGGAGGAGAGGGAGGAGAGGGAGGAGAGGAAGAGAGGGAGAGAGGGAGGACAGGAGGAGAGGGAGGAGAGGGAGGAGAGGAGCGGAGATGAGGAGCGGAGATGAGGAGAGGGATGAGGAGGAGAGGGAGGAGAGGAGGAGAGGGATGTGAGGAGGAGAAGAGGAGAGGAGAGGGAGGAGAGGAGGAGCGGAGAGGAGATGAGGAGAGGGAGGAGAGGGAGGAGAGGAGGAGAGGGGGAGAGGGAGGAGAGGGAGGAGAGGAGGAGAGGGAGGAGACAAGGAGACAAGGAGACAGAGCTACGAAGAGTCGACGAGCTGGTTGGAGGAAGTCATGCTGCACTGCAGTTTGACTCAAATCTGCACACCAGTTTCTGTCTGCTTGCATGTATGTGTGAATTTGAGGAAAGTCAAAGTGCTTCGTTGCAGTGCTCTCAGCTTTCACTCTCCTTTAATTATTACTGACGGGGGAGGATAGAGTCTGAAACACTGTCTTTAACACTCTTCTGTCTGACCAAGCATCAATTTACCTGATTTTCTCTCTTCTGTCCTCTCGCTTTGGCCTTTTTGTTTGAGGTACTCTGTTCTCTACGTGTTCAGGTACTCTGTTCTCTACGTGTTCAGGTACTCTGTTCTCTACCTGCTCAGGTACTCTGTTCTCTACGTGTTCAGGTACTCTGTTCTCTACCTGCTCAGGTACTCTGTTCACTACCTGCTCAGGTTCTCTGTTCTCTACCTGCTCAGGTGCTCTGTTCTCTACCTGCTCAGGTGCTCTGTTCACTACCTGCTCAGGTGCTCTGTTCACTACCTGCTCAGGTGCTCTGTTCTGTTTTCTACCTGTTCAGGTACTCTCTTCACTACCTGCTCAGGTACTCTGTTCTCTACCTGCTCAGGTACTCTGTTCTCTACCTGCTCAGGTGCTCTGTTCACTACCTGCTCAGGTGCTCTGTTCACTAGGTGCTCAGGTGCTCTGTTCACTACCTGCTCAGGTGCTCTGTTCACTAGGTGCTCTGTCCTCTACCTGCTCAGGTACTCTGTTCTCTACCTGCTCAAGTGCTCTGTTCACTACCTGCTCAGGTGCTCTGTTCACTACCTGCTCA
>NW_022280232.1:70218-80103 GCF_004355925.1 Anarrhichthys ocellatus | reverse complement strand
CTCTGTTCTCTACCTGCTCAGGTGCTCTGTTCTCTACCTGCTCAGGTACTCTGTTCTCTACCTGCTCAGGTACTCTGTTCACTACCTGTAGAATGTTGTTCTTTCGTGGTGGGAGTGTCAGACAGCACGTTGTCTGTTACGTGGTTGGAGTGTCCCCGGGCCGGGATCTGGGTTTTAAGCCAGAGCAGAACTCTAACTACGTCAAACTTTCCTCCTCTTAATTTAACAATACACCAACCCATGAATCCCAACAAACCCGACCAACCCAAAAAAACATAACAAAACCAACAAACAAATACAACAAACCTAACAAATACAACAAACACAACAAACAACAAATCCAACAAACGTAACAAACAACAAATTCAACAAACCTAACAAAAACAACAAACGTAACAAACACAACAAATACAACAAATGTAACAAACACAACAAACACAACAAATACAGCAAACCTAACAAACACAACAAACACAACAAACACAACAAACTCAACAAACACAATAAACACAATAAACGCAGAGGAGTCAGTCTTGACATGATGTCAGAAAACATTTGTACAGTGATACATATATTGATATTGGAGGATAATTCATCCTCTAGATTTCTCTCATGGACAGAGAAGAAAGTAAAATCCTTTCTACACGTGATTATAGAACTACTTATCAAAGAGGAGAGAATTTAATGAGTCATGTTTCAGTCTTACGTTTAAAATATATGCTATCCACATGCAGACTGTGTGTGTGTGTGTGTGTGTGTGTGTGTGTGTTAGGCAGCTGAGAATGACGTGAGTAAACAGCAAACAGCAGCGTCTCTCTGTGGAGCAATACTAATCAGCCTGCAGCTCTCTAATTAGCCTGCATGCTAAATACATTGCTCATTAGCCCGCATGCTAAACACATCAGTCATTAGTCAGGCTCGTAAATTAGCCATTTATTTGACTGCATGCTAAACACCAATGTCAATGTTAAACGTGTAATTTAGCAGGCTGAACTCTAAGCCCCTCAGTGATTAGGCGCTCGCCCGGCCAGTTTCTGGGCAGAATACTTAAAGCCTGAAATATTAGCATGCATGCTAAACAGCTTCAGTCAATACTAAGTGCCCCGATCTATTAGCTAAAGGATTCGGCAATCTAGTCTGAGCAATTACTTAAACACTGACTGCTCATCGTGTATCTATAAATTCTGCCCTTTCAGCAGCTCAGAGCTGTGGAGGTGTGTGGGTGTCTGTGTGTGTGTGTGTGGGGGGGGGGTCCTGTTTTTTTGTCACCAGCCGATTGAATGGTCATAATGTTAAATAAATTGTAATGCTTCAGACGGCCAAACTGAACCTACAACAAGGGAGCAAAACAACTTTAGGGTTAGGCAACAAAACCACTTTCGGAAAAGGTTGTGGTTTGAAATTCAAATAACTACAAATTAGTAAATATTATGGAACAAAACTACAGTAAAATAAGCCTCAAACTGTGTTGTGTGAATATGTTGGTCATGGTGGTCATGGTGGTGATGGTGGTCATGGCGGTGATGGTGGTGATGGTGGTCATGGTGGTCATGGTGGTGATGGCGGTGATGGTGGTCATGGCGGTGATGGTGGTGGTCATGGCGGTGATGGTGGTGGTCATGGTGGTGATGGTGGTCATGGTGGTCATGGCGGTGATGGTGGTGATGGTGGTCATGGGCGGTGATGGTGGTCATGGTGGTCATGGTGGTCATGGTGGTCATGGCGGTGATGGTGGTGATGGTGGTCATGGCGGTGATGGCGGTGATAGTGGTCATGGCGGTGATGGTGGTGATGGTGGTCATGGTGGTGATGGTGGTCATTGTGGTCATGGCGGTGATGGTGGTCATGGCGGTCATGGTGGTGATGGTGGTCATGGTGGTCATGGCGGTCATGGTGGTGATGGTGGTCATGGTGGTCATGGCGGTGATGGCGGTGATGGTGGTCATGGCGGTCACTTGTGAACGCTGCAGGTGTGTTGCCCCCCCCTATCCCGTCATATCAGCTCAAGAGCCCCGTCCTCACCTCCACCTGTCACCTTCCCATTGTGTTCACCTCGAGTGGCTTTAAAGTGGATGTAAAGTAACACTTCAAAAAGTGCTTCTAGTTCTAGTGAAGGAGCAACGTGATCACGACGCCACACACTCATTCTCGCTGTATACAGGAAATTAAAGAAGAAAAAACTACATAAACTATGAAAGTATCATTTCTATTTATGCATTACTGCATGCCAACTATTTCAGCTTGTTCACTAGTTTTCATGCATGTTTTATGGCTTTATGGTCTGTTTGACTCTAAATGGACCATAATGTACGAAATGAACATCATGCTGTATTGAAGAAGACTTGAAACTAGAGATTGAGACCATAAACTCATGTTTACAATGTTTACTGAGGTAATAAATCAAGAGAGAAGTAGAGTCATTTTCTCATAGACTTCTATACAAACAAAGGAGCCGCCCCCTGGTGGACACTAGAGAGAATGCAGCTCTAACACAGTCAGAACCGGAGATTGATGACTGATCTAAACACAAGCATGACGTAGTTCATTCTTAGAGTGAAATACCGATGGAAGCATGGAGTACTGTGAGAGCTCATCAGTGATAGTATTGCATCAATACGAGAGACTAATAATATGATCTCTCAGTCACAAGCAGCAACAGACCAACAAAGCGTTTCTGAAGTCTAGAGAGATCCACTAAGGTCTTCAGTCTGGTTTCTGTGACCCTGCAGAGGGGAGTCAGCTGACGGCCCTCTGAAACCTCTGTGGGGTGAACTATGTAACATCCTGCAGCGGCAACAGTCACAGCAGGAATCGGAGCCGTTTCATTGGCCGTCATGTTGCTTTGGTCCCACCAGGAGCTCAGAGCTGAGCTGCCCGTGACCAATGCTGCTGCCTCCTGTACGGGACTCCAGGGACAGATCGGACCTCCCTGAGCAGATCCCTCACAGCCAGACTCCTGGTTCAGATTCAACAATAACTCTACAGTGTGTGTTGCTTCACAAAGGGTTCGTTCCTCTGAGAACTAATGGGTGCAGTCGGATCATCCGTCACGCTTTGACGAGGCCAACGGTTTCAATCCTCCTGCTTTTGTCCCAGCTGTTCATTATTCTGTTCCTCAGATCAATCAATGAAAACTGTTTTGATCAAAGACGAGAGTATGAAATAGATTTCAGAGGAAATTAATTTTAAACATCTTCCACCTGAATGTCTCTCCGAGTGCTGAGTCACTGTGTGAGGGTGAGAAGCTCCTCTGTTTCATGACATCAGTCCGTCCTGAAGGCTTTTATTTGGTAGTAAGGTTGGTCATCTGTGTGTCACTTCCTCCACTGATTCTCTGTCGAGCAGACTTTTCATGCAGAGGACAACTCTGAAGATCAGTGACGCAGGAGAGAAGTTGTTTATCTGACGTGCCTCACACAGCCCTGAGCTCAAAGAACACTTGATGGTGTTCTGCTTCACGTGTTACTGAAGTGACACCAGATAAATAACATTATATGTATATATATATATATATATATATATATATATATATATCTCTACGGTATATGTATACACAGTATATGCTATATATACACATAGATTATTGTTTTATTAGGTGCGACCTCCTCTCTACTGTCTTTGCTCTAAATGGTTTCTTCTCCTTTAAAGAAATAACTGGTCTTTATTTCTGTTGTCCCCACATGTCTGTGTTAGTGACACACACACACTAGAGTAGTGATTGGTAGTTTAATGGACCTGCTAACAGCAAGCATCACACACATCAGCAGCAAAATGATGGATCATTGTGGGACGATCAGAAATGAGACATCTACATGTCTCCAGACGAGTCAGAGATTCATCATCAAACTTCAGGTGGACGTTTAAAGAGGAAGTCACCGGTTGAACCTCATCGAGAGACAATGTCCTCTGTCCTTAAATGAGCAGAAGAGGGTCAGAAAACAGAGAGATGGAGGTTAGATCTATCTGATCTCATCACCTGCTGTCCTTTCTCTCTCTGCTGTCCCTCCGTTACGTCCTCGCTGGGAACGACACACTAATACTTCATTTGTAAACAATAATAAGCTTATGAATGTGTGTATTATAAACTGCCTATGAATAAACTGAACTCTTCTAATAAATAGAAACATTTCTATATTAGCTGTGTGATTGTTCTCTCTGTTGAGGTTTGCTCTCTTCATACATTACACACATGATATACCAGATTATATTATATATCTGCTGCGTTCTGTCCGGTTGCTGCTCCTGAGACTCTGTTATTTTGCTGTTAGTGAGTTGTGAAAAGATGATTAACATCAGTGAGTTGTGTAGAATATTGTTCTCTGTGTTCTTGGTTATTGCTCTCATGTTCACCTGCAGGCAGCTGAATAATGTCTGAAATCACCGTGATGAAGAGTGCAAACAAGACAGAAATGAGGAGGGATGATGAGCTTTCTAGCATTCGGGGCATGAAGCCGGATGAGACGAGATTTAGATTGTAAAACAATAAAGTAGGGCAGCAGAAGAGAAGCGAGGGTCTCACGCTTCCTAATTGAGATGTCAGAGATTCTCCCTGTTTACCTCCATGAAAGTCTGCTGCTGACAAAGAAGAGCGGAAAATGTGTTCGGCACACCGGAGGGGAAGAATCTGTTGAGGATCTGTCTCTTAAAGAACGATGACATGGCTCTCTTCAGTTGGTGCAACAACAGGGACTGAACCTCTTCAACACCTTCGCTGAGGGGGGGGGGTCATGATCATAATATGACCATGGACCCACCCAGCTCTGTTTGCATTTCTTTGTGTTCATTTTGTGTCTATTTGTAATTGTTTTGTGTCTCTTTGTTATCTCTCTGTGTGTCTTTATGGTCGTTTTGCGTCACTTTGTAGTCATTTAGCATCTCTTTGTGGTCGCTTTGCGTCTCTTTGTGGTGGTTTTCAGTCTCTTTGTGGTGGTTTTCAGTCTCTTTGTGGTCGTTTTGCATCTCTTTGTGGTCGTTTTGCGTCTCTTTGTGGCCGTTTTGCGTCTCTTTGTGGTCGTTTTGCATCTCTTTGTGGTCGTTTTGCGTCTCTTTGTGGCCGTTTTGCGCCTCCTTGTGGCCGTTTTGCGTCTCCTTGTGGCCGTTTTGCGTCTCTTTGTGGTCGTTTTGCATCTCTTTGTGGTAATTTTGCGTCTCTTTGTGGTAATTTTCAGTCTCTTTGTGGTTGTTTTGCGTCTCTTTGTGGTCGTTTTCAGTCTCATTGTGGTCGTTTTGCGTCTCATTGTGGTCGTTTTGCGTCTCATTGTGGTCGTTTTGCGTGTCTTTGTGGTCGTTTGCATCTCTTTGTGGCCGCTTTGCGTCTCTTTGTGGTCGCTTTGCGTCTCTTTGTGGTCGTTTTGCATCTCTTTGTGGTCGTTTTGCGTCTCACTCTGTCTCTGTGCATCTCTTTCCAGTCAGGATACCAACTGTTCCACCTGAGTCAAGTGTAATCACGAGTATCTCCTCTGAGTCCCTGAGGGACAATCCTCAAAGGAAGAAGCACAAGAAAGAAAGAAGAAAAGGTTACAAGAATGACTCCAGTTCTCCGTCTTCAGACAGCAAATGTCATGTCCCTCAGCTCATTAGTCATCCCCCCCTCCAACACCTTCTAAGCTGCTCTCGGAGGATCTGCTGGGTAATCATAGACTCAATGAAACTGTGTTAAACCTGGATGCTGCTGTCAGTCATGACTCTTAATTAACCAAAAGTCTGCTGATTGGCTGAAGAGAGGTGTGACATCATACACAGGTCACAGAGCTCAGCCTGCTTCTGTTTAAAGGCTTGAAGTGAACTCAGCTGCTGTTTATAACAAACTGTCATCTATTGAAATTAAGTCAACACATACATCAGTTATGTCTGAAGTTCATTATTTCAATCAAATCTTATCCTCGTGGTCGACAGTTTTTAAACTTCAGTAATACTTTCTGCAGACTTTCTTATTGTCCGTTCTTGCCTCTACTTCTGTAACTTCCATTTAATTTTCTGATGAGCCATGAATTTGTCAAGGGAGTTCTAGACAGGACCCAATAGCAAGACCAGGAAACAGAATTTGAGGACAAGGAAATACTTTATTTAATGATGGGAGAACATGCAGGATTGACGGGGTGGTTCTCCGTGGACCGATACCGGAAGGCAGGCAGGATTACTGTGTGGATCCCTTGGTCCGACACAGGGCTGCAGGCAGATCGACGGTGTGATTCCCGAGGATCGACACCGGAGGCAGGCAGATTAACAGGTACTCGAGGCAGAAGACAGTACCAGGTTGAAGCGGGTCCGGGAATGAATCCTGTGACGACTACTCTGGCATGAAGACTGTACGGACTGACAACACAGGTCTGGAGGACCAGGGTTCAAATACTGCCCAGATGTCGTTAGTAGGATCTGGGTCTGGTGTGTCAGCCCACAGGAGGTGATTAGCTGAAGTGTCTGCAGCTGTGTGGCCATGGGAGGTGTCTGGTCTGACAGGGATCCTGACAGAATTGTTGTTTCTAATAGTTTCTGTGTTTCAGAACTTTGTGTCACTGGTGCAGGATGTCCAGCCTCTTCTCAAAAACCCAAAATAACTTCACTGTATTGCTGGAATCTGCATCTCCATGTGCAGCGCTGCTGTTCAAAGCCGTGTCTACATCCAGTCTGAGGGACTAAAGGGGGTCTTTAATAAGCTCGAGCCCTATTTGTAGGCCTCTGCTCGAAAAAATGGCATACCCATGCTAAAGTGACCAGAGTTCTGTAACTACAAGGTCTATTTCAATAATTTTTGATGCTATAATTCAGATAACACTTTGAGATTGTTCAGATGGGTAAATATTGTGTATATGTTGCTGGTTAATATAGTACATGAAGATATTACACAGCTCAAATTGAAAATATTCAGGTTCGCCTGAAAAAAAAGCACTTTTATTGATATTATGTTTTTGAAATAATGCAGCTGGCTGACAAAAAACTCTCCCAAATCATATCACAACCGATCAGTAGTCGTAGAATAACGTTTGGCTGGGATAAAGTGAAGAATAAGAGGCTTTAGTACAGAGAGGTCACGCGAGGTCGTCATTCTGGAACCAGCTGTTGCAGCTCTTACATTGTACTTTTATATACTATATAACTATATATTTCACTTTTTTTATCACTCATATTATTCAATACATCCAAATACAGCTGTTTAGAATAATTTTGAGAGCCAGGGTGCTGTCAGAGCCTGTCTCTGGCTCTTATCCATAGGATTTTCTCAGTTCATGTGTGTGTATGTGGCTGTAGCTCAGCCTATCATCGGTCGATTTCAGTCAATGAGCCCGCTTTCGAAGCTTCAGAGTCTCAGGAAGGTGGGTGTCGAAGCAGGTGTTGATTGACAGAAGTTTCAGCGAGTTAAGTTGCAAGAAGTGCCGCGTATCCCCGAGCGTAAAATTCCATTGGCCGAAAGTCTGACCGCTCGCCCATGGTGGATTGACCCCCCCTTCCACAGGAAACACCTCGGCAGCAAACAGGATGCAGTTGCCAACAATGATGGTAGCTCTGAACCGGATCATTTTCGATGTTATTGTCATAATTCTTCATAAAACGTGACCAAAAACCAACGATTCTTTCCGGTGAAGACCACTGCCATGGTACCGTTGTCCACTCACAGCTTTCTACTGGTTTCACGGAGAGACAAACCGAAGGTATTTATGCATTCTGTGTAGAATGCTAATGCTAAACGATGTGCGGATTAGCCGGCTAGCCGCTAGCTTTGTGGTGCAATATTGATTTGCAATTCATATAACGGCGATTTTTGGCCAGAAATTCGTCCTTTTATGCCACATTTTCTAGATGCTTATATTAGTAGTCTATAGTTGTGTTTGGAGTGTGTAAGACTTACGTATATGATAGTGTTGCCCATACGTTGCTGTTTAATCCGGTAAAAAAAATGTACAAATCCACAATATTGGCGAACAATAATTCTATTTTCCGAACAATTTTTTCAGGGGGGCTGAGCCCGAGAGCCCCCGAATTCGGGGGCGTCGTGCTTAAGAGGTTTTAAGAATCAGGAGTCACACAACAGCCTCCAACTACAAAATGTATTTACTAAAGGTTGAACTAAAACCAGGACCAGAGGACTGAGGACTTCACTTACTCATTTACTTCAGGATTTAATTGATTACTTTTGAGGCTCCAGAAAGCATTTCAGGGTTCTCAGTGTTGAACCTCAACCTACAAACTGTTCCTGTGTCCACATTTAAGACCAGGTTTAAGACTAGAGGGACCCCCCCTTTAGTCCCCGGGTCTGGATTAAGCTGCCTGAGGAGCAAACAATCCTTACGTTGGTTCTGAGAGGTGTTCTATTAATAAACTGTATTATCATGATTATGGATAAAAGAGCCTCCACTTAACTCTGGTTACAGCTGATCTGCTTTCTAGTACTAACCAAACTTTGTCTTCTTGAATTTTTAATCCTTCTAAATCCAAATCCGGCTGTTTTCATCATCTCTAACCCGGATGCACAGTCTCCCCTGTTCTTCCTCTCTGGATTCTATTAGAAGTTTTAAGCTGAAAAGCCAACAAATCCTCTGCTGCCTTGTTAAATATGCATGCATGAAGGAGAGACAGAAGAGCGGGGCTGAAAACACTCTTCTGTTCATCGTCACATGAAAGAAGAAATAAAGCTGGAAATTTAAACTGAGAGTTTCTGTCCGACGTATAGAAAATAATCTGTAATGTAATTAAAGAAGCAGCAGATGAACCTCCTCTGAGAAATACTGATCATTATAAGCTTCTTTGTAATCAAGCTGCACCTCTCAGCACTCAGATAGCTGCAGAGTGTTTGATGTGTTCAGACTTAAACCTCTGAAGGAAAGTCTGAGATATGCTTCAGCTTTAATCTGATGGATCTCTGAATGACTTCTTCTCTTAATACGAGTGAAACAACTGCTGCTTTACTTCTAGTGTCTGATGGTAATAATAATAAATAAATAACAGTAATAACAGTAATACTATTATTTACAATATTAATAGTAAAAATAACAATAATAATACAGTTTATTCAGAGAGCGCTTCTTAAAACCAACAATAAAAACAAAGTCAAAGGAATAAAATGAAGGAGATACAAATGTACAAAGTACAAAGTAGTGCATTAAGATGTAGTACTGAGGTAGTCTGCATACTTGATGAAGTTGATGTACTTGTATCCATATAGTTGAAGGTACGTATTTTGTTGTGTAGAAGGATGAACAGAGATCCTGAATACAATAGTTTATAGAGGAAAAAACGAACACTGATATGGAGTAAAATGAATCTAATTTTTAAAACATATTAAGTACACAAAGCTTCATGTCCTTTATGTGATTAATATGCACATTATAGAGAACACTAAACTTCTCACATGAGGAGGTCTTCCTCCTGCTGCGTTCAGAGAAAGTAAGACAAAAACACTTTGGAGGTTTTAACAGCTGCTGTGTGAACAAATTGGTACTGACTACAGACACACACACACACACACACACACACACACACCAGGCTTAGTGTCCTTGAACAGTTGTAAACTTGTGCTTTTACAGTTTGTGATTCTGTAAACTTCATCTGGCTGAAATGTTTGTCCTGTGTGTGGCCGCCAAGTGTGTGGGTGTGTGTGCATGTGTGTGTGTGTGTGTGTGTGCGTGCGTGCGTGCGTGCGTGCGTGCATGTGCGTGCGTGCGCGTGTGTGTGTGTGTGTGTGCAGGCATTGCTGGCACTACAGAGACATCCTTAGTGGAACGGAGAACAAAGACAGAGGCTCTTAATGAGCTCTGCAACTGCTGAGACCCAAACTAGGCCAGTGTGTGTGTGTGTGTGTGTGTGTGCTGACAAACAGAGAACACAGTGCAAGACCGGCAATGGGACTTGAACCAATCACAGACGTTAGCCAGGTGACTCAAACACAGA
>NW_022280232.1:62084-70208 GCF_004355925.1 Anarrhichthys ocellatus | reverse complement strand
GTACACTACTGTAACACAGTCCTCTATATTATAGTACACTACTGTAAGACAATCCTCTATATTATAGCCTCTTCTCATTCCTGCATAATTTTCCTAAAACGCCTATCAACCGCGTACCCAAAGTAAACTGACAGCTCTTATTGAACCATTGGGAGTACATGTATGGTTTTAGTCTCTATTGTACGGTAACACTCTGAAGTTTCTTCACAATCAGTCAGCATCACCGTAAGTGCTACTAGCATTGAGCTAATGCGTTTTCAGCACAGTGAAAGAGAAGCATTTTATTTCCGCCTAGATTTGTTTTGGCCAACAGATGGCAGCAGCTATCTATGGCTGGGACTTACAGGCTTGAAAAGACTCTCCGTTGACAGCCAACAGTCATGACACCTAGTATAAGTTAAAATTTGATAACAATACGACAGAAAATTAATATTTTACACGTGGTTTACTAAGAGTGTGGCCGCATAAAAACGCATTTGGAGAGTCGCGTCACCACGTCAAAATGCATATACTACGATAAACTACGTGTTCGAAATTCAAACTATAGTGTATTTATGTCAATGTATGGTTAACTATATCATATTTAACCATTATCAACTTTCACAGATTCTTGAAAATTCTCACGAACCAGACTTTAGTCTTCATACTCTGTCCCAGGAACTTGACTCATGGTTTCCAGTTCAGGTTAGAAAACTTTCCCAGCATTCAATCTGATAAATCTGCATATCCTTGGCTTCGTAATTTCATTGGCTATATGGAGCCTGAGTTTGAACTGGATCTGTTGCAATTGGCTCGAGCTATACCCAAAGAAGTGAGGCGGGCATTGTCTTTCAAAGCGGACTCTCGTTGGCTGTTCCAGACTGTGGCCGGGCTATAGAAGCTCCTATTGGGTCAAATGGGGTGTCAATCTAACCGGCGGAATGCAGGCTCCATTTTGCGATGAAAATCTCCGCTCTGTTGACACGGAACGTGAAGTTATGCCCGAAATATGATCGCGAGTTATCATATCTGCTGGCTAATTTGAAATGATGCAACAGCCCCCCGTGGGTCTTTATGGACGTACTAATGTGTTTTGGACTAAATCTTTTACTGGATTCGATCGAGTGGACCCTTAGCCACCTAGCAAGACCGTTTTTGCTGGACTTGCATGCACAAGTGGGACGTTATGAATCATAATCGGTGAGTCACGGCGATATTTTATCGGCTATTTTTGAAGTGCTTGTTTGACAGAGACGTTAACTGTACCTGCTGTTGTTATTGTATCTTGAAATGGTTTGCATAAATCGAATTACAAGAACCGTAGAACGGGCAGGCCGTCAGAATGAGAAGACGGTATACTACTGTGAGTTTTTACTCTAATGAGAGTAAAAAAGCAACACTCTCCTTGTTCACTCTACTTGAGGCAACATTCAAACAGAAAGCATCGAGGCAGAGCCGCCTTTGTGCAGTTCTCTTGAAACCACTCACAGGTTCAGCTCTAACCTCTGAGAGGAAGCAGGACTCTGGACGAACTCACCCTCACTCAGACCCATGTGGATGCTCCAGTAGTTCTGCAGACACTGCAGCTCTTTCTTCATGCCTCTCTTGCAGCGACAGTCGTAGAGCGGCGAGTCCTGCAGCACCTCCAGCGCTCCCTGGCACTCCTTGGAGGCCAGCATGGCGCTGCGCTCCTTGTCCCCCCCAGACAGGCACTGGCGCATGATCCGGTACCGGGAGCTGCACTGGCTGTTCTGGTTGCACAGTTCAGAGGCTCGGACGCAGTCCAGAGGTTCCCTCCAGCCGGGGGAGCCGAGCTCTGAGTCACACTCACACACATCTGGAGGAAACAGAGGGATCAGGAGTGAGATTATAACGATATTAGTGAAGTTCGTGTCTCTCACCGGTCCTCTGCTCCATTACATTACAGTAATTTAGCAGAGGTTTTTATCCAAAGCGACTTACAATAAGTGTATTCAACATCGGTTTTCAAGAGAACAACTAGTCACCAGAAGTCATAAGTGCATCTCCTTTCTTCAAACAAGCATCTAAGAGCATAAACCAGAGCCAACATACAGTGTAGAAGCAAATGAATGCAATAAGTGCCACAAACTAATATGAATACAATAAGTGCAATAAGCTAGTATGAATACAATAGATGCTAAGTAGTTGCTGAGTGGAAGGCTAAGGGTAGGCCTTCTTGAAGAGGTGAGTTTTCAGCCTGATGAAAGATGGGCAGCGACTCTGCTGTCCTGACGTCAGTGGGGAGTTCATTCCACCATTGTGGGGCCAGGACAGAAAACAGCCGCGACCGGGTCGATCGGCCGTAGGGACCACTGAACGACGGGGCAACCAATCGCCCCGAGGCAGCAGAGCGAAGTGGTCGGGCGGGGGTGTAGGGCTAGACCGTGCCTTGGAGATAGGAAGGAGCTGTTCCTTTCACTGCCCTGTAGGCTAGCTCCAGAGTCTTAAACTGGATGTGAGCTCTTACAGGGAGCCAGTGTAGAGAACGGAGAAGGGAAGTTGTGTGGGACAACTTGGGCCGATTGAACACTAGGCGAGCTGCTGCTTTCTGGACAAGCTCCAGAGGTCTGATGGCCGACGCCGGGGCTCTGGCAAGTAGAGAGTTACAGTAGTCCAGACGGGAGATGACAAGAGCCTGGATGAGCACCTGCGCCATCTCCTCAGTGAGGAAGGGGCGAATCCTCCTGATGTTGTAGAGCAGGAATCTGCAGGAGCGTGTAACCGATGCAATGTTTGCTGAGAACGACAGTTAGTCATCCAGGGTCACAACCAGGTTCCTCGCAGTCCGAGTTGGCGTCACCACGGTATCATCAATGGTGATGGACAGGTCTCGGTGAGGGCAACCCCTCCCCGGGAGGAACAGTAGCTCGGTTTTGTCCAGGTTGAGCTTCAGGTGGTGTGTCGTCATCCACTTCGAGATGTCAGCCAAGCACGCAGCGATGCGTGCCTCCACTTGAGTGTCACCGGGGGGAAATGACAAGACCAGCTGGGTGTCATCAGCATAACATTGGTAAGAGAAGTCATGCGAGCGAATAACAGAACCCAGAGATGTTGTGTAGAGCGAGAAGAGAAGGGGGGCCAGGACTGAACCTTGTGGAACCCCCTTAGTCAGCATGCGTGGTTCCGACACGGCCCCCCTCCATGTCACCTGGTAGGATCAACCTGTCAGGTAGGATGCAAACAGGGAGAGTGCAGAGCCTGAGACGCCCATCCCCTCGAGGGTGGAGAGGAGGATCTGGTGATTCACAGCGTCAAACGCCGCAGACAGCTCCAGCAGAATCAGGACAGAGGAGAGAGAGTTAGCTCTCGCTGCGTGAAGCGACTCCGTCACCGCAAGGAGGGCTGTCTCAGTCGAGTGACCCACTTTGAACCCGGACTGGTTGGGGTCCAAGAGGCTGTTCTGGTGGAGATAGGAAGACAGTTGAGTAAAGACAGCACGTTCAAGTGTTGGAAAGAAAGGGTAGAAGAGAAACCGGTCTGAAGTTCTTTGACATCAGAGGGGTCAAGTGATGGTTTCTTCAGAAGGGGGGTGACTCTGGCAGTCTTGAAAGCCGTGGGAAAGCATCCTGAAACAAGAGATGTGTTGATGAGCTGGGTCAGGAAAGGAAGGAGTTCAGTCGCAATAGACTGAAGAAGAGGGGAGGGGATCGGGTCAAGGGAGCACGTGGTTAGATGTAACAAGGTTGAGGACCTCGTCAGGGGAGAGGGGAGCAAGATAGGGTAAGATGGGGCATGGAGAGGGGAGGGAGAGCTGTGGGGGAAGAGCTGGAGAGGGTAGAGAGGGAGAGGGTGGACAGGGAGAGGGGGGCTGAGAGAAGGAGGATCTGATATCATTTACCTTCTTGTCAAAGAAGTTGGCGAAATCGTCAGGGAGAAGGGAGGAAGTAGGAGGAGGGGGTTGGAGGAGTGAAGAGAAGGTTTTTTAGGATTGGAAGCAGAGGTTAGGATTTTGGAGCGGAAGAACGCAGCTTTAGCAGTTGAAAGAGTGGTGGAAAAATTGGAAGGAAGAGATTGGAAGTTAAGAAGGTCCCCCGGGAGTTTGCCTTTTCTCCATTTTCGCTCAGCCTCTCTTAGGCTCCGTCTATCAGTACGCACTGAGTCCGACAGCCATGGGGCAGGTGGGGTTGGCCGTCCTGTCCTGGAGGTGAAGGGACAGAGGTTGTCCAGAGAAGAGGAAAGGGTGGAGAGGAGAAGATCAGTAGCATTATCAGGGGATAGGAGAGAGAAGGATTCAGGGTCAGGGAGAGCAGAGGTAACAGAAGAGGAAAGATCAGCGGGGGAGAGGGAGCGGAGATGACTACGGGTAGAAACCATGTGGGTAGGTGGAGGAAGTAAGGAGAGAGGAGAGGGAGAGGGAGTAGGACATGAAATAGTGGTCAGAGAGCTGGAGGGGAGTGACGGAGAGGTTAGCAGTAGAACAGTGTCTAGTGAAGATGAGATCCAGCTGGTTGCTGGCCTTGTGGGTAGGAGGAGAAGAGGAGGGGTAAAGGTCAAAGGACGAGAGGAAGGAAAGAAGAGGTTCTAATTTATCAGTCTGGATGTTGAAGTCGCCGAGCAGGATGAGTGCTGAGCCATCGTCATGGAAGTGCGAGACTAATGTGTCGAGATCTTCCAGGAACTCACCAAGAGGGCCTGGTGGGCGATACACAACAGCAATGGTGAGCTTGACTGGATGAGTGACAGTAACCGCATGAAATTCAAAAGAGGACGGGGAGAACTGAGGAACCGAGACAAGAGAGTATTTCCATTTTGGGGAGATTAGCAGGCTAGTACCACCACCCCGCCTCGCAGCTCTGGGAGTGTGAGAGACAGAGTACACATCTGACAGAGCTGCAGGTGTGGTGGTGTTTTCTGGTGTGATCCAGGTCTCAGTTAGAGCAAGAAAGCTGAGGGAGAGCAAGGAAGCGTAGCCCGAGATAAACTCAGCTTTCGGCACTGCCGACTGGCAATTCCAGAGCCCCCCCTCCACCACTTGCTCAACATGAGCTGAGACAGTCGGATAACTACTGCACTAAATATTTTGCTTCTTTGCCTCAAAATCTCATGTTTCAAAACAGCTGAAGCATAAAGCATCACATCATAAGAATGCCATTAATTCATATTCATCAATTAATTAATTAATGCTCATTATCTTAAACTGTTTGTTCAAATTCCTGTAAAAGCCTCCGAGGATTTAGCAGAGACTTTTATTTTGAAGGGCAACTTCTTCCTTTAAACCAGATTTTTTTGGTTGTATGTGACATTAAGTTACTTTAATGTAAAGTGAATGGAGGTGACCGGAAGGACACTGCTCAGGACAAACTGAAGAAGCATCTCAACACTTCAGTGGACTGTTGTTTCTTCTCATGAGGACGAGGACGACGCTCAAAAAGACAGGAAACAAGAATGTGAGACAATCACAGTGAGGGGACAAAAGGTTTTGGTCTGAGAGTTCACAGAGTCCTTTATCTCTAAGAGTCTGAGTCACAGTCTGAGAACACAATGAGGACCAGATTCTCAATAAGAGGATTCAGTCTCACCAACAAGTAGAAACAATCCAACAACAGCAGAGCTGATGATCTCTGACAGAATATTATCATCATCATTATTATTATTAATATTAATATTCTTCACAGCGCTCTACACAACATAAACTATGTGAAATACTTCATGAACCTTCTGTCTCTTTCCATTCATGAGCTGAGCTTTGACTCTCTGGTTGGTTCTAACCAGCTCCTTTAGCTTTAATGAGTCCGTTCTTGACTCTTTGAGTCGGGTTCAAAATTACCCACATAATTAAAATAATACATCAATATTTCTAATAATTCATTCAAACATTTATTTATTGTTGTCATTGTCACAAAACGTTTCATCTTCTCTTTACTCACCATGCTGCATGCTCTCCAGCTGATAATGGGGCGGCAACCAAACACTTCCTGTTTAATGATGTCATGAGGGGGGGGTCTGGGGGTTATAGATCTAATATTCTGATTTCTTTGACTTGTAGCGGTAACAGAGTATTTATAAGACACGTTGAAGATGAGTTGATAAAAGAAACCTGATAGAACTTATCAGCAGACCTCGTACTCACCGAAACAATACTCACTGGTATTGTTACTCATTGGTAATCAGTACTCATTGGTACTCACCAGTACTCAGTACTCACCAGTACCCACCGGTACTCAGTACTCAACGGTACTCACTGGTACTCACTGGTACTCAGTACTCATGTGTACTGGCATTCCTACATTGTTCTCCTGGATGTATGGTGACTTTTTCTAGATCTCCAGAACTTCTCACAAGCTACCGGTTCTCTTTATTGTTTTCCTGCTCATCTGTTTGTAGCTAATAGAACCTGAGATAGAACCTGAGATAAAACCTGACATAGAACCTGAGATAGAACCCAAGATAGAACTTGAAATAGAAGCTGAGATAGAACCTGACATAGAACCTGAGATAAAACCTGACATAGAACCCAAGATAGAACTTGAGGTATTGCTGATAGAACCCGAGATAGACCCTTACATAGAACCTGAGATAGAACCAGAGATGTTCCTGATAGAACTTGAGATAGAACCTTACATAAAACCTGAGATAGACCCTGAGCTTTTACTGATAGAATTTGACATAGAACCTGAGACAAAACCTAAGATAGAACCTGACACAGAACCAGAGATAGAACCCGAGATAGAACCTGACATAACACCTGACATAAAACCTGACATAGAACCTCAGCTGTTCCTGATAGAACCATGGTTCTGCCTCCACTGACGGCTCAGAACATTCAATGGGTTAATAAAGTGTTCTTTTATCAGCAAGTTTGTTTCATCGTTGTGCTTGTCTTCATTCAGGATGATTCACTCTCAGTTCAGTTCAAACTCTCTGAGACAAAATGTCAAGTGAGACATCGTGAATCAGCTTCATTAGTCTGACAGTTCAACTCAGTCTATTAACTCAGAGTTTATTAACTCAGATTATTAACTCAGATTATTAACTCAGATTATTAACTCAGAGTTTATTAACTCAGTTTATTAACTCAGAGATTATTAACTCAGAGATCATTAACTCAGTTTATTAACTCAGATTATTAACTCAGAGTTTATTAACTCAGATTATTAACTCAGACATTATTAACTCAGAGATTATTAACTCAGAGATTATTAACTCAGATTATTAACTCAGTTTATTAACTCAGAGATTATTAACTCAGAGATTATGAACTGAGATTATTAACTCAGTTTATTAACTCAGATTATTAACTCAGAGATTATTAACTCAGTTTATTAACTCAGAGATTATTAACTCAAAGATTATTAACTCAGATTATTAACTCAGTTTATTAACTCAGAGTTTATTAACTCAGAGATTATTAACTAAGATTATTAACTCAGAGATTAACTCAGAGATTATTAACTCAGTTTATTAACTCAGAGATTATTAACTCAGAGATTGTTAACTCAGTTTATTAACTCAGAGATTATTAACTCAGATTACTAACTCAGATTATTAACTCAGAGTTTATTAACTCAGATTATTAACTCAGAGTTTATTAACTCATTATTGACTCAGATTATTAAACTCAGAGTTTATTAACTCATATTATTGACTCAGATTATTAACTCAGATTATTAACTCAGAGTTTATTAACTCAGAGTTTATCAACTCATATTATTGACTCAGATTATTAACTCAGAGATTATTAACTCAGAGTCTGAGAGATGAGATGAGTACTCTGTGGCTAAGTGAAGAGCAGGGCCGTCCTTCAATCAGAGGATCGGCGGTTTGATCCCCGGCTCTGCTAGTTGCATGTCGATGTGTCCTTGAGCAAGACACTTAACCCCCCAAAAAATGTCACCCGTTGTAGCTGTGCCTACGGTGTGTGAATGTGATAGAATCTGAATCGTAAATCGCTTTGGATAAAAGCATCTGCTAAATGACTGTGATGTAATGTACTGTGTTCTCACTCTGAGAGGAATGTTTCTGTCTGTGTGACGAGATGAAAGACCAACAATAGTAATACTAATATAAATCATTAACTGTTTAAAATCCTTTGTATTGTTATTAAACATGAGTCTCATGTTGGAACCTTTACAGATATTATCATATGTAAACAGATATTGTCATATGTAAACAGATATTGTCATA
>NW_022280232.1:60791-62074 GCF_004355925.1 Anarrhichthys ocellatus | reverse complement strand
TAAACAGATATTATCATATATAAACAGATATTATCATATTAAACAGATGACTTATTTAAGGATCATAACTGTAGTTTAGGAGTCTGGTGATGTTTTTCTTTTCTAAAAGATGTAACTTTGACTCCTCAGTGTTTCTAACCAACAACGTTATCAGCTGAGAAAACATCTGTTCTGGATTTATTTATTTATTTAACAGATTTATCATCACAACGTCATCAGATGACGGACAGTTTTTCAAAAAGGATTGAAATTGATGCAGCAGAACCAGAGATGTCGTCTTTTTCATTCTGCACATTCTTCTTCAACTACATTACCCACAATGCACCTCTCCCTCCGACAGGCTGCAGTTTGTTGAAGACTCATTCAAGGACTAAGTTTTCACAACAAGACTGGAACCAACCAGTGGTTTCCCTATGGACCAGTGACAGTACCATATACCAGGCCAGAACCTCAGACCAGACCAGCACCCCAGACTAGACCAGAACCTCAGACCAGACCAGCACCTCAGACCAGCACCTCAGACCAGACCAGCACCACAGACCAGACCAGCACCTCAGACCAGACCAGCACCACATACCAGACCAGCACCTCAGACCAGACCAGCACCACAGACCAGACCAGCACTGAATCCTCAACAGTGACTCTCTTCACTTCTAAGAGGCCAAATTAAGTGACACAAACAGAACAGCAGTGAATGTAACGAGGTACATTTACTCAACAAGTGCACTAAAGTACAGCTCTGAGGTACTTGTACTTAGTATTTCTATTCCAGTAGTTCATACTTTAGACTTCCGGTGGCTCTGCTCTGTTTATGAGCCGGGCTCGCGGTCTATCTGAGTTCAGGGAGGCTCAGAATATTCTGATATTGTGAACCCAGAGCTCCAGCTGTGACCTTCAGACAGAAAGTTCATTATCACAATCTGGAAACATGTTCTATGTTATGTGATCTATGTTATCTGTTCTATGTACTATGTTCCGTGATTTATGTTATCTGTTCTATGTTATATGTGCTATGTTCTTTGATCTATGTTCTATGTTCATGTTCTATGATCTGTGTTCTATGAGCTATGATCTATGTTCATGTTCTATGATCTGTGTTCTTTGAGCTATGATCTATGTTCTATGATCTATGATATATGTTCTATGTCCTGTGATCCATGTTCTATACTTATATACTTATGTATGTTAATTTATACAACATAACATAGAACATATATTTTTATACAGCAGATACTATATATATATATATATATATATATATATATTATCTAATATCTAACAAT
>NW_022280232.1:46487-50791 GCF_004355925.1 Anarrhichthys ocellatus | reverse complement strand
ATATATATATATATATATATATATATATATTAGTGCTGGGCAACGATTAAAATATTTAATCGCGATTAATCGTATGGATTTTTTGCAATTAATCGCGATTAATCTCATTGTTATGACAAAGTTCAATAATGAATTCAAAAGTAGTGTATTGCACACTTTTATTTTAAAAGTACTGCTATATGAACAAAAGTGCAATAACATTTGGTTCACGAGATGCAGGTAGCATGTTTTATACTTAATGTGAATATAATTCAGACTTTGTTGGCATCTTATTCTGAAAACCGGATGTTCGTCTGAAGAAACCGTATGGTGTCTCACGTTAATATTTCCGTAAAACTTTCAAAGTCCTTCACTCGCTCCCGACCTGTGCCATTTGAATGAGTTTACCGTGATTTTCAGCATATAGGTGCACTAACATGTAAGTGTCTGCTGACTTTACCGCAGCGATGTCCAGTAGTCTCCAGGCAGAGCAACAGCTGGTGTATGTTGTAACGCCGCTTGTCTTGCTTTTAATTATCTAAAGTTCTCCCACAAGCTGCATCAACGGAGTCTGCTGAAGACTTCCTCCACGGACTTTCAAAATAAAAAAATGCGTTAACGCGCTATAAAATAATTCTCGGCGTCAATTAATGAATGCGTTAACGCTATAATAACGCGTTAACTTGCCCAGCACTAATATATATATATATATATATATATATATATATATATATACACACACACACACGCATAGATATACACATGTAAATATAAATGAAATAAAATGTTGATAATTTAATGAATCTAGAGCTGAAATAATCAGAAAAGAGAAGTTTATCTGTTAACAATTTAAAGAAGAAGTCTTAGCTGTGATTGCTGGTTTCAGGACCATGGACAGCTCCACAGACTCTCTTCACTTCAGGTTAATCAGCCCTATTTTTAGGCATCTGCTCGAAAATGGCATACCCATACTAAGGAGACCACAGTTCTGTAACTACAAGGTCTATTTTAATAATTTTTGATGCTATAATCAGATAACACTTTGAGATTGTTCAGATGGGTAAATATTGTGTATATGTTGCTGGTTAATATAGTGCATGAAGATATTACACAGCTCAAATTGAAAATATTCAGGTTCGCCTGGAAAAAAAAGCACTTTTATTGATATTGTGTTTTTGAAATAATGCAGCTGGCTGCCTAAAACTCTCCCAAATCATAGCACAACCAATCAGTAGTTGTTGAATAAAGGTTGGCTGGGATAAAGTGAAGAATAAGAGGCTTTAGTACAGCGAGGTCACGCGAGGTCGTCATTTTCGAACCAGCTGTTGCAGCTCTTACATTGTACTTTTATATACTATATAACTATATATTTCACTTTTTTATCACTCATATTATTCAATACATCCAAATACAGCTGTTTAGAATAATTTTGAGAGCAAGGGTCCTCTCAGAGCATGTTTCTGGCTGTCATCCATAGGATTTTCTCAGTTGCTCTGTGTCTATGGGGCTCATGGGGTCAATGAGCCCGCCTTCGACGCGTCACAGTCTCAGGAATGCAAGCGTCAAAGCGGGTCTTGATTGACAGAAGTTTCAGCGAGTAAAGTTGCAAGAAGTGCTGCATCTCCCCGAGCATAAATTTCCGTTTGCCGGAAGTCTGACCGCTCGCCCATGGTGGATTGACCCCCCTTCCACAGGAAACAGCTCGGCAGCAAACAGGATGCAGTTGCCAACAATGATTCTAGCTTTGAACCGGATAATTTTCGATGTTATTATCATAATTATCATAAACCAACGATTTTTTCCGGTGAAGACCACTGCCATGGTACCGTTGTCCACTCACAGCTTTCTACTGGTTTCACGGAGAGAAAAACCGAAGGTATTTATGCATTCTGTGTCGAATGCTAATGCTAAAAAATGCATTGCTTAGCTCGGTAGCCGTTAGCTTCGTGGTCCAAAATCGATGTGCAGTTAAATATGATGGTGATTTTTGGCCACAAATTCGTCCTTTTATGCCACATATATATAGTGATAGTGTTGCCCATACGTTGCTGTTTAATCCGGTAAAAAAAATGTACAAATCCACATAATTTAGCGAACAATAAGTCCATCTTCCGGACAATATTTTCAGGGGGCTGAACGGATCGAGGACGCCGGCGTCCTCACGGGGTGGAGGAGGTTAAATGATCTGAAACAAACAGAACAGCAGTGAATGCAGCGAGGTACATTTACACAACAACTGCATTTAAGTACAGCTCTGAGGTACTTGTACTTAGTATATATATTCCCATACTTCATACTTTCAACTTTGAACGCAAAAGTGCCAAAAACCTGCAATTCCTCAAAACGTCCACTAGAGGCTCCAACAGTTAATCCTCATAGACCTCCATGTTAGATATAAACGTGTTTACAGCCTCGTACTAAAGACGCTGTTGGTCTTTATAGCTAGAAATTCCTGTTCATGACAACTCTATAGGGATGAATATTTATATAACGCCCCCGTTTAAATTATGTAAAGACTTAAAGTGATGCATAATTACCGCTGTGGCTGCGCTGTGTTATAACTACTACTGTGTAAAGGGAATACTGCTGCTAACAAGAACCTGATGTGTTTAAAGTGTTTGCAAACCAAATGTTATTGACCTTTTGTTCATATAGCAGAACTTTAAAATAAAAGCGCGATTAATCACAAACAAATCATGCGATTAATCGCGTTTAAAATTGTTTATCGTTGCCCAGCACTAATATATATATATATATATATATATATATATATAAGTATGGCATGGTAGGGCAAAAAGGTAACAAGGTTAGACCCAGATGCAGATAGACTCTGTAGATCGTACATTGTAGACTGTATATTGTCGACTGTAGATTGTAGATTGTAATTTTGTAGATTGTAGATATTGTAGATTGTAGATTGTAGATAAACTCTGGGAGCAGAGGGATGACACAGGGATTTTAATAAACAAGAAATGTCCAAAACTAGACTTACCTGCCAGGTGAGTGAGGACAAAATTAGTAAGTGAAAATCCAAGAAACCAGAACAAAATAACAGGAAAGAGGAAGGGAAATTCAAAATATAACAGGAAACAAACTAAAGCAAAACCAAAATCATGACAGAATACAAAACAGCATTGGAGCAGATGTATTGTAGTATGTACATATATATAATATATGATGATATATATAATGTATGTATATATATTATGGTATTATTGTAATTTAATGGAGTAGTTGTATTGTAATATATATATACTGTGTATACATAAATAAATATAATGGTTTATATAATGTATATATATTTTTGTATAGTGGTATTATAGTAGATTTCTTATAGTATAAATATATATAGTGGATTCATAGAATTTTTCTGAGGGTATTAAAGCATAAATTTGAAGCAGCGGTTCCTGGTTTTGATGACACCCAGGTGACGTGGATCAGACCATGACGAGTCTGCATTTACATGATAGTCTTCAGCCTGCGGGGGGGATTAAAGCAATTAACTGACTTCCTGTGACACAAACAGCGCCTTCCTGTCTCACAATGTGAAATGTCATCAGAGGGAAGTGATTCGTCACAATAGCAGGTCAAGTGAGTCAGTCTACTGAAAGAGAGACGGTTCTTCTGTATAGAAGGATGAGCCTGGAGGTCATGGAGAGATAAGGAACCAGCTGTTATGGAGGATTTAGACGTGGACAACAGGAGGTCATGGAGAGATAAGGAACCAGCTGTTATGGAGGATTTAGACGTGGACAACAGGAGGTCAGGAGGATAAGGAACCAGTGTGATGGAAGATTTCTATGATTAATCGGGAGAAGGGTGGAAGTTTTCAATCTGGATCAATAAACAGAGTCTCGAAAGAATCAAAGTTGTTGGTCTTTATTGCAATAAAGAGAGAGCAGTCCCAAAGACACGTATCTCAGTGTACTGTGAGAAGGCTTCTAAAAGGTGCAACATTCAACATCATTTATGCATACAAAAGGTTCACGCCTTACAAATTCAGATAATGTGGCAAAAGGGGAGTACAAGTATTTCAGACAGGATGTCTGTTTCTGAAATTCAGTTCTGGAGTCAAGGTCTCTCTGTGTCTTTCTCCTACGACAAAGACACAGTGTCTCTTCACTTCTCATCCTTCATGGGAAGAGATAACAAGACACCTGGATACAAAACTAATTAAAAAACATCGCCTGACTACGAGTAGTACATTCTTTAAAACTAAGCATGATACAATAATATATTTTCCCATCACACCAGTTGTTATGGAGGATTTAGACGTGAACAACAGGAGGTCATGGAGAGATAAGGAACCAGCTGTTATGGAGGAT
>NW_022280232.1:39594-46477 GCF_004355925.1 Anarrhichthys ocellatus | reverse complement strand
GGATTTAGACGTGGACAACAGGAGGTCATGGAGAGATAAGGAACCAGATGTTATGGAGGATTTAGACGTCATAATTCGGCTCCAAGGTTGTAACAAAAGGGAGACAAGACGAGTGGAAGGTAATAAATAGACATTTATTTAAAGTACCAATAGCTGAACTAAACAAACAATCAAAACAAAGCAGCAGCCGTGTCAGCCAAGAAGAGTCAGAGAGGAGAGGAGACCCAGCCAAAGAAGAGAGGCAGCCTTTAAACCAGGCTCAGGTGTTGCCCATCAGTGGCCGTTCAACATCCTGAAAGACAAACTGACAGGAAAAAGGACACAGACCCCTAGTGGAGGGGAGGGCTCGTCACACCCCCTCCATAAAAACAGTGTTCCCACCAGGAATACCGACACTTAAATACAAACATTTCCAAAATGTTCAAATTTCATACTCACCGGTTGTAATGCATCCCCCCAGCCCTCCAACCAATCTCCACTCTGCAACCCAGCAACTCCAACATGTGGAGAAGCATCTAAGAGTGAGAGTGGAGAAGGAAGGAAGGCCAGAGAGATTACAGTGATATGGAACAGCACATAATTGAGAAGCAGGGTTTCTTGGGAGGGCCAGTTCATGCAATGAGCTGCATGAACGAGTGGTGAACACACAGAACTGGAATTTCCATAATTACCAGCTAACAGAAATCACCGAACTGAACTACCATCAGCACTAATCTGTAGCATCCTAAAGATTCCTCTGACACAGGCGCACTAGGCAACCAATCATCCACAGACATGCAAAGAGGCAACCCAACTACAACTCAGCTCACCCAACCAAGGCATGAGCTGTAGCGCTTATGTTCCCGAAAGGTAACAGGCCAAGCTGCCAACTTGCCTGTCACCGCACAACAACGAACAGTTCACCACATCCCTCCTTTATCTACCGACTTGCTTACCCTATGAACCATTAATACCTAAGGCACACTGAGCAGCAGTCTTCAGGTTCTTAGCTGAAACACCTGCAAGGTAACTGGGTCCAATACCCAGACACCCAACAGGCTGTGCAATGCTCATTACAGAGTCCAGAATTATCCAGAAACCTCAAGAACATCACCATGATCACAAAAACCAGAATACAAAACATGCAGTTAGCAGGAAACACCAGAAACTAGTTTCCCTCAGTAAAGGCAGGAACAGCAAACACTTCCAGCCTCAGGCCAACAGCATCCAACTGAAACCTGACACCCAACAGTGCTCCAATAACTCCTCCAAAGAATTCCTTCACAGAAACCGTAACAGAGAAAACAAACTTTGACTGCCCGAACACAAACAACAAACTGATCCGTATAGAATTGAACTACAAGAACAGCCCCTACACAGCTATCACTGCAGCCCCGTCCTTCTGACTGCCTAACCAGACACTAACTAAGCTCCCCCCTAGTCTTCAGGTGCTACTTGTGGTGGGTACTTACGCACTAAAACCCGCAGGCCCGGTAAAGCAACCAGGAACTGGCCACCCACCTGCAGCCTCGGACGTGCCCCCGAGACAACTGCTCTAACCACTTTCATCATCACCACACTAACAAACCCCCCAATGAACTCCAAAGGGAGTCCACTCTTCAACCTAACAGGGGCAGAACAGCAGCAATTTACTCACCGTGTATACAAGACCACCCGAACTCTACTCCACAAAGATCCCCAGCATAACACATGCTCAGTGACACAAACACTCCTCAGGAAGACTAATCAGTAAAGCTGCTCACAATAACCAAAAAACAGGAAAAAGGCCTTCTCACCACACTCGTCCATGTCTCCCAAACTACCAGAGTGCACATCTGGCTTACCCTGCTGCTACACTGACCTCCTCTACTCTGGACCCACTAGAACAGACCGTGATGATTAACACTGATTAATGAGGTGAAGTCAGAGGATACAGCTCTGATGGAGTGATTGGACAATTATGAAATGAATCAGAGGTGAACACGAAACACAATCATCCTCCTCTTCATCATCATCATCATCAAGCAGCAGGTGGACTTCTGAGTGCTTTAATGACTCATGAAGGAACTGAATAATGAATACGTCCTTGTTTTATAATCCGACCTTCTTGTTTCAGGACTTTTAAAACATGTTTACTGCTGGAAATATTCCACAGATTCTTTTTCACTTATTATAAAACTAGTGGTTCCACCGTCTGATCAGCGTCACAGATCCATTCACTGCGCTTCCTGTGTGTCCTTTCAAAATAAACCTTCCTCCACACAGGAAGTCAGCTTTAGGCTCCAGAACCACTTGGTGAAGGAGACGTTCCTGCTTTGGTCAATGAGGCCGAGCGGCTCGGTCTAAACGCTGGAGTGTTAAGAGCTGAGAGGGTTCTAGGTTTTTATTCCAGATGGAGATGTAATTATGAGACGCTCTGAGAGGCAGATGAAAGCTCTTTATTAAATATGAAATGAAATCTCGTTTCTATCCTTTGACCAAACATATGAAGCTTTATTCTGCAGATATATATTTTTTTAATTTTATTTCATGTGAGTGTGTGTGTGATACAGTTTGTATTTGATTTTAGTGTTTTTGTAAAACTGTTAATTCGTTTTTGTCACATCTTTGTTTTAATGAACAAGCCTTTGCGGTTACCATGGTTACAGTTGACCTGTTTCATGAAGAAGACAAACATGAAACATGGAGGACAACAGAGTCCTGGTTCTCCTTTGTACTTCAATAAAGTACTTAGTTACTTTCCACCACTGAGTATTAGTACTTTTACTCTAACTGAAGATCAAAGTGACGTCACGGCTCCGTGCGTTTGATTGCTGCTCATCGTCTTTCATTAATGTCTCAACATCAACATGTGGACAGATGTTTAGTGAAGAAGAAGAACATCTGTCTCCTGTTCTGAGCTGCATGTTCTACTTTATGAAAGAGT
The DNA here is from genome assembly GCF_004355925.1 of Anarrhichthys ocellatus. Lineage (NCBI taxonomy): Eukaryota > Metazoa > Chordata > Actinopteri > Perciformes > Anarhichadidae > Anarrhichthys > Anarrhichthys ocellatus. The sequence goes on along the minus strand of NW_022280232.1, from coordinate 43,572 downwards.
CACAAACACATGCAGCTGTTTGATGGAAGCAGAAGAGAGAAGAGTTCCTCAGAGAGGAGGAGGAGGAAGAGGAGGAGGTCTTCTTCAGTCTACAAAGAGACGACAGAAGCTCCTTGAACTCTTCAGGTGTCCAGGAAAAGTGACAATTGAACTGTTCTGTTGGGGCACTCTTTGCTTGCAAAGAAAAACATTTTAAAAAATCTGTAAATTACATCCATAGACATGAACGTAAACACCTTATTAATGTTAAGGTTAGCATTGTAAATGTCCCCACTGCCGGACTAATAAAGGATTATCTTATCTTCATATATTAATATTGTAGTCAGGGGACGTTTTAGACTTCTGTTGATCCTCAAGAGAACAAACTGTCGTCATATCTCATCAGGTTATTATAGTTTAGCATCACTCGACTGACTCAAACACTCTCCGGCTAGCTAAATAGCCGCTAAGCTAATTAGCATCTGGAAAGGTTTGATGCTTCCTGAGTGAAGTGATTATAAATATAGATTAATCCGCGGATGAAAATAGTCCCCAACCAAGTGACTATTTCCTCCAGTTTGTCTGATCTGAAGTGTTGAATCCACTAATCAACATTAGATACACAACAACTTTACTTTGGTGGAAACAAACGGACTACAAACATGGCGGTGCCTCAAAGTGTCTTATGTTATTGTCTTGAAATATGATCCGTTTTTTATTTTGAGACAAAGCTTTGTGTTTACAGACCAGAAGGAAAACACAGTTATTTCATTGTCATCATTTTCTTTTGGGATGTTGGTTATTAATAAAGCATCAACGGTTTCATGAAGCTGCTCTCAGGTCAGTGAAGCAGAACACGACTCATAAACAGGTCATTTATGGTTTTAATCAAACTGTTCTCACGTCTGCACGAAACTCAGGAGGTCAGATTCATGTTCTGATAATATCTGATATCACGTTTGCTTCATTAATAACCTCTAGAAATAACCAAGTGGAGCTCAGGCAATGAACGCATCGTTTCATTGACAGTTATATTTATTGGAAAGCACACAAACAGCTGGTTCCACATCTGCCGAGTCATTTGAAGGACGTCCACCTGTAGAGAAGTCATCTTGTTAATCTGAAAGTACATCTACAACAACTATAAACAAGACATAAAGATAAAGGATGACAGAGAGGTTAAAGAATAAAGTGTCAGAAATATGTCAAATTATGTTTGTTACATATTGAAATTACATTTAAACAAGTCAGCATTGACTTCTGGTTTTAAACGGGACAATAACACTGTCTCCTGGGTTAGGGTCACGACCTCTTCTCTACTTTGATTATATATATATATATATATATATACGGTATATATATATATGTATTGATATATATACGTACATATTTGTTACCAGATGAAACCAACACATTGTATTTTATTGACCTGTTTACCAGCGACTGAGTCTTTCTGTCCCTCGTTTGGACTCTTCAGTTAACATTTATACCTCAGCTGTTAAAACCAGACGACCCATTAAAAAGTTTCTCTCCTCTCGGCGGTCATATTTACCATGTGAAGGACAGACCATGAAGGCAGCCTTTGTGAGGAATCAGCCGTCCATGCTTCAGTTGACTGAAGGATAAACGTAACTGTGAGTCTGTGATTGCGTTTGAATTCTTTGTTCTCGTCTTTGTCTTTGCTCTCTCTCTTCAGCTGAAGAGTTGCTGTGTAATTTGTTTGCCTCTGTGAATGTCAGCTGCTGTCTGCGGAGAGTCGGATCAGTGTGGCGTCTTTAAAAGCTCAGCCTGACAAGTAAATGGATGGAAATTGCCTCAGAAGAGGTTTGTTTTGGCTTTTTGTTTTGATTTCTGCAGAAAATTACATTCCTTTTAGGAAATGGCAGACGGATCTGTGCCGGTGGAGTCTGGGTGGTGTGAGGTGACCCAGGTTTAACCCCGGGACGTTTCCATGCTGTCTTTGTCTTAATGTCGCCCATTTCCTCTCCTGATAATGATAACGCCTGAGAACACTGCACTCTCATATTTACACCTGACAGCTGAACAAAATGATGCTTTCATATTCTGTCTGAGGATCTTCATCTGCTCAGTGCACTGACACACGGACTCTTCTTCAGGTGATGTTTGAGGTAAACTCACCAGAAACTTCACATGTTCACATGAACTTTACTTTAGTCTGAGACTTTCTACACTTTCTCTACTATTAAACTCGAGCCCTATTTTTAGGCCTCTGCTCGAAAATGGCATACCCATACTAAAGAGACTTCAATTCTGTAACTACAAGGTCTATTTTAATAATTTTTGATGCTATAATCAGATAACACTTTGAGATTGTTCAGATGGGTAAATATTGTGTATATGTTGCTGGTTAATATCGTACATGAAGATATTACACAGCTCAAATTGAAAATATTCAGGTTCGCCTGAAAAAAAAGCACTTTTATTGATATTATGTTTTTGAAATAATGCAGCTAGCTGCCTCAAAACTCTCCCAAATCATAGCACAACCGATCAGTAGTTGTAGAATAAAGGTTGGCTGGGATAAAGTGAAGAATAAGAGGCTTTAGTACAGAGAGGTCACGCGAGGTCGTCATTTTGGAACCAGCTGTTGCAGCTCTTACATTGTACTTTTATATACTATATAACTACATATTTCACTTTTTTTATCACTCATATTATTCAATACATCCAAATACAGCCGTTTGGCATCATTTTGAGAGCCAGGGTCCTCTCAGAGCCTGTTTCTGGCTCTCATCCGTGGGATTTTCTCGTCTGAATTCCAGTTGCTGTGTGTGTATGGGAGTGTAGCTCAGCCTATCATTGGTCGATTTCAGTCAATGAGCCCGCCTTCGACGCATCAGAGTCTCAGAAAGGCTGTCGTTGAAGCCGGGTGTTGATTGACAGAACTTTCAGCGAGTAAAAATGCAAGAAGTGCCGCGCATCCCCGAGCATAAAATTACATTCGCCAAAAGTCTGACCACCCACCCACGGGTCCGGCAAGTTAGATTGACCCCCCTTCTACAGGAAACAGATGAGAAACAGACAGGATGTACTTGCCAACAATGTTTCTAGCTTTGAACCGGATAATTATCGCCATTATTTTTGTGATTCTTCATAAAAGGTAAGCAGATACCAACGATTTTTTCCGGTGAAGGGAACTGTTGTGTTGGTGTTGTTGGCTCACAGCTTTGAAGTGGTTTCACGGAGAGAAAAACCGAAGGCATTTATGGGTTCTGTGTCAAATTCTAATGCTCGGCGACGTATTAATTAGCCGTTTAGCCGTTAGCTTGTTGTTCCAATATCGAAGCGCAGTAAATAAAATGCAGATTTGTGGCCAGGAATACGTGGTTTTATGGCACATTTTCTAGAAGCTTATATTAGTAGTGTATAGTTGTGTTTGGAGTGTGTAAAAAGTGACTTATATGATAGTGTTGCCCATACATTGCTGTTTAATCCGGTATATAAAATGTACACATGCACAATATTCGCAATCAATATGACAATTATTTGGACGATATTTGCTACCCCCCCCAAGCCCGAGAGCCCCCACATTTGGGGGCGTCGTGTGCAAGAGGGACAGTTTGATTCAGAGGAATAAACTGGGCTCCTCCTGACACATTTCATACAAATGATCATCAGTCATAAATATACAAATGTCTTCCTCTGAGCAGCTTCACAATAATTAAACCAGAAAAATAAGGTTTGATTGAAATATAAAGCTCGTTAGCTTTAAAATATGAAATGCTCAGAGGTTTATAGTTAGGGCTGGTTCAGGTTCATAGTGAGGGCTGGTTCAGGTTCATAGTGAGGGCTGGTTCAGGTTCATAGTTAGGGCTGGCTCAGGTTTATAGTTAGGGCTGGTTCAGGTTTATAGTTAGGGCTGGTTCAGGTTTATAGTTAGGGCTGGTTCAGGTTCATAGTTAGGGCTGGTTCAGGTTTATAGTTAGGGCTGGCTCAGGTTTATAGTTAGGGCTGACTCAGGTTTATAGTTAGGGCTGG
>NW_022280232.1:31887-39584 GCF_004355925.1 Anarrhichthys ocellatus | reverse complement strand
GTTCAGGTTTATAGTTAGGGCTGGTTCAGGTTTATAGTTAGGGCTGGCTCAGGTTTATAGTTAGGACTGGTTCAGGTTTATAGTTAGGGCTGGTTCAGGTTTATAGTTACACACATCTTCTAATAAAGTAAATATTTCTTCTCTTGCTCCTGAGGTTTTGTTTGCAGTAAAATATTCAGATAGTTTCAGTTCTGATCAGTTGAAGAAAAACAAAATGATAATTGTCTTCATGTGAAAATAAAACGTGACTTCAGTTGAGTTTTTCTTTTCTAAACACAAACATCCTCCTGAACATTTAGTCACAGCTTCCTGTTCAGTTTCAGGTGGATGTTCCTCAAACATGTTTATTCATAAGAGCCACATATTTATTCACATGAATTCCTTCAGTGGACTGAAGCCAGATTGGCAGGAAGCTCCTGATTCAAAGCTGCTTTGATCATATTTCAGTGTAAATACTGAGATTCAGCCACCAAACGTGAGCTGAGAGGAAACTACACAACAAAAGTCTGAGTGTGAGTGTGTGTGTGTGCATCACTTTGTTTTGTCATGTCGAGGTCTCTGCATGAGAAGGAAATTGGAAGCAGCACTCTGCTTTCATCTCTCCACCTCCCCACTGACTCAAATTAGGAACACACACACACACACACTAACACACATTCTTGTCCTTCAGCAGAAGATGATCCCAGTTTGACCTGAAATCTCTGAAGCAAAGACATGAACGTATGAACACACTGATAAATACTGAAGATCTGTTTTCTGTGTTCATGGTAGGTAGGTAGGTAGGTGTGTAGGGGTAGGGGTGCATGTGTGTATGTGGAAGAGGGTGTTCCTCAGTTCAGATATACAGAACCTGATGACACTGATGAGATGAAGGTGTGTTCAATCAGCCAACAATCAGGATCAGGAGGGGGATCCACGCAAACCAGAACACACTCACAAACACACACACATACACAGTCGATGTTTACTAGATTGAGATTATTTAACGATGTTTAGTGGATTGAGATTATTTAACGATGTTTAGTGGATTGAGAGTATTTAATGATGTTTATTAGATTGAGATTATTTAATGATGTTTATTAGATTGAGATGATTTGATGATGTTTAGTGGATTGAGATTATTTTACGATGTGTACTAGATTGAGATTATTTAATGATGTTTAGTGGATTGAGATTATTTAATGATGTTTAGCGGATTGAGATTATTTAATGATGTTTAGTGGATTGAGATTATTTAACGATGTTTACTGGATTGAGATTATTTAACGATGTTTATTAGATTGAGTTTATTTAACGATGTTTACTAGATGGAGATTTTTTAACGACTAGATTGAGATTATTTCACAATGTTTACTAGATTGAGATTATTTAACGATGTTTACTAGATTACCAGGACCAGGAGGCTCAGGACCTGAATACCACTGAAGGAATCCTTCACATAATGAGTCAGTGTTACTTTGAGTTCTGATAGAAATCTTTGTTTTTCTCTAACGTCTCTACGGCGATCAGACAATCAAATACAGAGAAAAGTCTTAAACGAGGCCTCCTCCTCTTCCTCCTGCTCCTCTCTATGGGAGGTATAACTCTGGTTTAGTGAGTGTGTCAGGTGCTGCAGTGACATTATAAAGCAGAGGCAGTAAGTAAACACACACACACACACTTAATACCCGGACCAATATTTACTCTCATATTCCAGTCGGTCTTCATCTCCGAACAATAAAGTTATTAAATACTTGGATTAAACATGAAGTGTTTCTGTTTCTCTCTCGTGTTTCAAATCTTCAGATTAACTTTCTTTGTTTTCTGCTCTGAAATGTTTTTAATGTCTGTAGCAGAATAAATAATGAGCTTTTCTGCTCTGATGAAGCTGGAGTTAATTAGTCAATGATGTAACGACAGTCAGGGTGTCTCTTAGTCCTCTCTGGGTCCTAGAGGACTAAGAGACTTACAATTCAGAGTCTATCACATTTCTACACCGTAGGCACAACTACAGGAGCAATTTTGGGGTTAAGTGTCTTACTCAAGGACACTTCAACATGCGACTAGCAGAGCCGTAGCTGGGGATTGAACCGCCGACCCTCTGATTGAAAGACAGCCCTGTTATTCACTTAGCCACAGTCGCCCCTATGTATATAATAATGTATTCATACATTATTTATGAGTTATTAAATGAATGAATTTAAAGATTCGCTCCGTGTCTCCTCACCTTGTTGATCTGATATTTTTAGGATCCGTACTTTTGCTCCTGTTCACTCGTCCTTTGAAAGACGTTTAAACCGTGAGATCGATTCTGTCGGATTGACGAGCGCGAAGAAGCTGTCGGCCTCAGATTAAAAAAAATAGGAGAGATGATGGAGACACTTGTTTGTCTTTAACCGTTTAGAGGTCAATTAAAGATCTGCATTGATTTATTGAGGATTCATTTTTATGATAAAATAATCAGCATTTTATCAGATGTCAGATTGATCTTTGTGTGATTAGCTTAGCTTAGCACAAAGACTGGAAGGGGGGAAATGTTAGCCGAGCTCAGACTGAATACAAGACACCTTCTAACAACAGATGAAGCTGCACTAATATTTATGTATTAAGAACATTAATGTAATGTGATGTGAAAGCTGTCAGCACACATACTCTCACACTCACATTCACTCTCACACACACACACACTCACTCACTAACTTACACACACTCACACTCACACACTGTAGTGACAGAGATCATTTCTTGTTATCAGTGTTGAAACAGAAACAAATCGATCCGTCCTGACAACCAGACAATTATCCACTTTATTAGCCGCCTCGTAGACCGGCTCATCTGGAGGGGGGGAGTCAAGGGGGGAGTCAAGGTGGAGTCAAGTACCTTCAGATAAACGGCCCACAGCAGAGAGCGGGGGAGGAGGTGAAGATTGATTGTGCTGATTAAAACAGAGAGGATCAGCTCTCACATTGTATCTCTCACTATTGACTGTAATGAATGCTGTGATTCACACATACACACACACACACACACACACACACAATAATAACAATAATAAAGTTACCAACGTTTCGACATGTTGGTGCTTGTCAGAGTGAACAGGGACACTGTGACGACTCGTATGAACTCTTGTTGATTTCACTTCCTGTTTCATTTTCTCATTCACTTACCCATGCTTCATCGGTTGCTTTACTTGCTGTCTTTGTTTAGTTTCCCGCCTGTTTTGTTCCACACCTGTGTTCCATTTGCTCATCAGACCTCACCTGTACTTAAACCCCAGCTCTTCAACTTCCAGGTGACAGATTGTCACAGTAATTTCCTTAGACGAGTTCTCCAGTGTCAGTTCCGATTCCTGTTTTTGTGCTCCTGTATATATATAGTTTGTAGTTTTGTTAGGCTTTTGTTTCTTTGACCATTTATGACGCGTGTTAATTCCGCTGATTACCTATTTTCTTTGTAACGTATTATATTATAAAACTTAGATTTTTTTCATCGTACTCTGATCATCACAGTAAAATCTGGCCATGACAGACTCAGCAAAATCAGACCCGCTCAGAGCTGCTATCCAGAACCAGGGCCAATGACTTCACCACCACGAACAACCGCTGGCTTCACTCGCTACCTCCATGCAGCAGCTGCAGGCTCATCAGGGAACCTTCCAGTCCTCTGGAGAACATGGTGGGTTCACTCCTGAAGCGTCCAACTCTCCAGCTCAGCCTTCACAAGAGGAGGTGTTAACTGAGTCATGAGCCTAAAGGGATCCAGATTGAGAAATACGACGGGAAACCAGCCACCTGCCGCTCGTTCCTGGTAAATTGCTCTTTGTTATTTGAACTCAATCCTTCGTCGTACGCTACTGAGTGAGCAAGAGTGGCCACTAATTACCCACTTGACTGGCAGAGCTCGAAAGTGGGCCACGGCTGAGTGGGCTGGGCAGGCGGCCATATGTTGTTCATACTCTGACTTTTCGGCAGCCTTTGGGAGGGTGTTTGACCATGGCACACCTGGCCGGGAGGGTGCTAGGGGTCTCCACAGTCTCCGACAGGAAAGAGCAAGAGTGTTGGACTATGCCATTGAAATACGCACCCTAACCGCAGATAGAAACTGGAATAATTACTCTCTTGCTGGTGTTTTTCACCATGGCTTAGCTGAGGACATTAAAGACCAGCTTACTCCCCTAGATCTCCCCGTGGACCTTGATTCCCTTGTTGGCCCTGGCTGGTGGAGAGAAGCAGAGAGCGTTCGCAGAACCTATTTTGTTCGCCAACCTACATCTGGCAGCATCAATCTGAGGTTGGAGGTCCTCGAGGGTCCGCGTCCGCTACAGGGATTGCCAACACGCCCCCCTTGATCCTGCGGAGCCTATGCAGTTAGGGTACACTCGCCTCTCACCAGAGTAGCGGCAACGTCGGGTCAGAGAGGGGAGGTGTCTTTACTGCGGTCAACTCGGACATCTACTGGCCCGTTGTCCACTAAATGACGGTGCTCATTAGTAGGTAGGAGGTTACTGGTGAGTCAAGCCCTTTCCGAACCTCCAGAATTACGACCCTTAACCCAGGCACAGTTGTTCACCAGCTCCATCATTGACTCTATCCGTGTTTATTAATTCCGGGGCTGATGCCAGCTTTATGGACTACAACTTGGCTAAACACCTATTGCTGGACATGGAGCTCCTTCCTCGCCCCCTGGTGGCCAACGCACTGGATGGTCGACTACTGATTCCTGTCACTCACCGCACCAAGCCACCGCCTTCTGTTGTCAGGTAACCACTCGGAACAGATCTCCTTCCACCTCATCCACTCACCACAGACTGTTCTCATTTTGGGGCATCCTTGGTTAAAAGAACACAACCCACACATAGACTGGTCTACATTTATGTACACATTATGTACACTTATGTGCACTTATGTACACTTTATGTACACTGATAAACAATGAATCAAAATGACCTTTAGAGTCACACCAGCAGCTCTCTGGATGTTAATGTCTGTCTGAAATATTATTACTAATACTATTATGGGATGAATGGAGATGAAATGTGCTTCATCATTCAGGATGATTGTAATAACTTAACTTTATAATCAAAAACCTGCTGAACTAAACACACTGATCAGCTGGACTCTGTGCTAATATTAGCATGCTAACACACACACACACAGTCAGTGAGCAGAAGGTGACGTCTGTAAACTGAAGAACATTGAACATAAATCTCAAACAACATGAAGACAAACTGTGAGCGTCTTCTGTGGAGCTCATTGCTCTGATTGTGTGTGTGTGTGGGGGGGGATAGCCATTGATTTCTCCCTCCTTCAGTTGTGTCGGTTAACTCAGCTGGACCAGAGAGGATGGATGAGGATTATTGGGGTGGTTCCACACACACACACACACATGAGATCAATAGGGGTAAGAGGAACATCACCCTGAAGACTGATTGTTTGCAGAAGGAGAGAAAATAGCTTTCTTATTGAATCAACACCGACCTGCTGCTCCGTGTGTGTGTGTGTGTGTGTGTGTGTGTGTGTGTGTGTGTGTGTGTGACACACAGAGTAAAGAGAGGATTATCAATCAAACCATCTTTATAATGATCCTGAAACACGTTGTTTCTTCTGTTTGACAGAATCACAGCTGAACTACAGTCGGCCTCATCTCCAGCGTTTAGCCAGAATCGTTTATTGTATGTTGCACATACAAGGAAATTGTCATGACGGGTGGTGCTTAACATTAACGATCAACAACAATCAACACAGTGCAAAAAGTAGAAACATTAAAATTTGCAGTGAAATATAAAATAAAGTGCACAAATGAACAGATAACAGGACATAAACAAGTGAGATGTAAGTGTAGTGTAAAAGTGTCAAGTGTATTTAAATACGAAGGGATGTGCAGGGGAGTGACCGGCAGGAGATTGTCCTGGGGATCACAGAGTCAGTGGGGGTCCTGGTCTTTGTTGATGAACCCAACTGTAGACTGAAGAAACTGTTCATGTGTCGTGAGGTCTTGGTCCTGATGGACCGCAGCCTCCTGCCAGATGGAAGGGGCTCCAACAGTTCATGTCCAGGGTGAGAGGGGTCGGCTACAATCCTTCTTGCTCGCTTCAGGGTCTTTGAAGCGAACAAGTCCTGGAGGGATGGCAGATTGCAGCCAATCACCCTCTCAGCAGAGAGAATGAAGTCTGAACTTGTCCTTGGCAGTGGCTGCAGTGTACCAGACAGTGATAGACTCAATGATGGCTGTGTAGAAGTGCCCCATGTTTAGACTGGTCCAGAGTCTGTAACTGCTTCAGGTCACGTTCACTCATCCTGGAGAGAATGAACGGATCTCAGGATGAGTTTAGAAAGGAGAGATGTGTTTAACTGCACACTAGTACACAAGTGTCACTAGTGGACATTATTCTGGTGTAATAATTCATTATATTCAAGATATCTACAGTTCATTTTAGTGACAATTGAACTTTAGAAATCAAAAAAGGAATTTTCACGTTCATATCCGAAATACAACTGATATCTGAAGCATATCTGTTAGCGCTGTTAGCTGATAAAAAAATGCATCCAATCATATATTTTCCACGAGTCTCTGGGGAGAATTCAGGTTTTTGTGTTTCCTTTAAGAACTATTGAACATTTAGACTGATGAGTTCATCAAGCAATAATATTTGGATTTGTCGTGGGCGTATTCTTCCGTAATCTTTACTGTTCTAGAAAACCTGCTCACGAAAACTAGCTCCGTGCTAATTAGCGATTGATAGCCAACGCAGAAAATGGCAACAGGTGGAGATAAAAGTATTGCAGATTTATTTTCAGTTTCCTTTTCCAGACGACCATCCAATGAAAATATGAACGTTGTTAAAAAACATCTTGAGCTCAATGAACCTGATGAAGACGGCTGTGTTCAACATTTTCAGGTGAACGACTGGGAATGATACACTTAGCTTAGCATACGGGCTCAGATCAACCCAAGAGGCTGCTGGGAGTTCTTGTTGTTCAGGACCGACATCGGTTACGTTGCACTGGAAAGAGTACGAGAATCTTAAATGTTGATCTAACATCAGCTTCATGACGCGTTATTTCAACTTTGATATTTTTAGAGCTGCTTTTGTTTCATCTCGTTGAACTCGTTACATTTTGTTTCCTCACATTTTAAATAATTGTTGTTCATGAAGCCTCCTGATAGTCTGTTAGTGTTTGTGTGCAGAACTACAACAACTTCATATTCAAAGATTAAATCATATTCTGCCTCATTTTATTTTTGTTCTGATAATTCACTGATAAGAACTGGAGCCGGTTTAAAAATATGCTTCTTCTTCCACAAGGAGCAGAGTCACTGGTTTGAATCATGTTCTAGTTGCTTTATTAAACAGAAGACGCTGTTATGAGTTTATGATCTGACAGAATGACGATTAGAGAGAAACTGTTTCACTTTAACATCTGATGGAAGAGTTTCAACATGAAAGAGAAATCTTCTTTACACCTGTGGGAGGTTTTTACCCAGAATCCTTCATGTTCTCTATAGCTGCTGCCCTGGGAGATGACACTGAAAAACACAGAAGGAGAAGAGGAGGAGGAGAAGAGGAGGAGAAGAAGAGTAGAAGAAGAGGAGGAGAAGAGGAGAAGAAGAAGAAGAAGAAGAAGAGGAGGAGGAGGAGGAGGAGGAGAAGAAGAGGAGAAGAGGAGAAGAAGAAGAGGAGGAGGAGAAGAAGAGGAGAAGAGGAGAAGAAGAAGAAG
>NW_022280232.1:27113-31877 GCF_004355925.1 Anarrhichthys ocellatus | reverse complement strand
AGAAGAGGAGAAGAAGAGAAGAAGAGGAGAGGAGGAGGAGGAGAAGAGGAGGAGAAGAAGAGAAGAGGAGAGGAGAAGAAGAAGAGGAGGGGAGGAGGAGAAGAGGAGAAGAAGAGGAGAAGGAGGAGAAGAAGAAGAGGAGAAGAAGAGGAGAGGAGGAGGAGGAGGAGAAGAATAGGAGGAGAAGAAGAAGAGGAGAGGAGGAGGAGAAGAAGAGAAGAGGAGAGGAGAAGAAGAAAAGAGAAGAAGAAGAAGAGGAGGAGGAGAAGAGGAGGAGAAGAAGAGAATAGGAGAAGAAGAAGAAGAGGAGAGGAGGAGGAGGAGAAGAAGAAGAAGAAGAGGAGAGGATGAGGAGGAGAAGAATAGGAGGAGAAGGAGAAGAAGAGAAGAAGAGGAGGAGGAGGAGAGGAGGAGAAGAAGATGAGAAGAGGTGAAGAAGAAGAAGAAGAGGAGAAGATGAGGAGGAGGAGGAGAAGAAGAGGAGAAGAGAAGGTAAACAGCTTCTCTTCTGATGCTGTTTCGTTTTGAGACAAACGTTCTTCTGTGATACGTTCTCCTTCACGAGGCCGTGTGGTAGAGAAGGTTCAAACATGTGATTCTCCAAAATGTCAGTAGAAGAAGAAACTCATCATATAAAGAGTTGTATAGTATTATTTATAGTATTCATAGTGATCAAAGGACCAATAGTATCTCTTTAACCATCGGCCGTTTCAGCATCATTTTCGAATTGATCTGCATCCACATGGCAGCCTTCGAAGGCGGACAGCACGTGACCATTAACGTACACTGGACATGCGCGTGGCGGTGTAAACAGGAAGTGGATTGGTTGCTTATAGTTTAAAAAAATACGACAGAGTAATAAAGTAGTCTTTAATAATGAAAGGTTGTATTTGATACTTAAGATCTTCCTCTAAAATATTCCTCTATAAACTCAAACAGACAGTTCGTGGAAAGTTTTAGAAGTTTTATTTTTCAGACGTAGTTACAGCGCTGCGGGTCTCTCTCTCTCTCTCACATCAAATTTACTTTAAAATCGACACTTACACGTAAACGTTTAGTGCTCAGTGTAAACGTGGCAAAAACGGAGTAAAAACGGAGTAATGTGGACATGGCCTTAGACCCCAGTCTCACACACACTCACTGTTAGATCGTTCTCCGCATGCCAGACCTTCCAGCGTTTACCCTCCAACTGGTTTCTCGTTGCCGCCCCTGCCTGTTTGGACTTCTCCGCCTTGCCTCGGCCCCGGTGAACCACTCAGCCTTCTGTACCCGACCACGAGATCCTGCCTCTGTTTCCTCGGGTTCTGTCTGCCTTCCTGTGCACCTGGACTGTTTCCTGCTGTGTTCAGTTTAGAATAACGCTTCCATTTCAACTATCCAGTGTGTCTGTCGTACTGCCTCTGGGTCCTTCCCACACCCGTTACAAAGAGGAGAAGTTTGTTGTCATGTTTCTTCTTGTGAGGAAGCTATAGTCTAATTATAATATAAATAATACTATTCTATAATAATACATCATTATTTTGTTTTTTTTAGAGTTATTTATTTTGCACAATTCAAACAACAAAATTTAAAATAATCAAACATAACAGAGATAAATGAATATCAGTGCAGGAAGAGACAGAAAGCCAACTGGGCATATTTGAAGCCTCCACCTATATAATATTACAATTTTACAAGATTACAAAGATAAAATAAAATATGCATAACACATTACATTATAACAAAACAAAGAAAGAAAGAAAAGAATATTAAAAAAATAATATAATTGTGTCGAGTGTGTGTGTGCATGTGTGTGAGCATGTGTGTGTGAGCATGTGTGTGCATGTGTAATATAACAGCTAAAACAAGAAAGACATGAACACTAATACATAAACAAACTGTTACAAAACCGTAATTAGATTTTCTTTTAGGCATCTTTAAAAACATTTTATAGAGGGACATTTTTTTGTTAGGTGAGAAAAGTCATTCCATAATTTGGTTCCCTAAATCTCATTGAAAGTTGACCTCTGCTAGTCTGTAACTTAAGAGGATGAAGATGTGAAGATGACTAGTTGAGTAAGAGCAAACCTGTGAATTGACTTTATAGTAGGTCTTGAAATGATCAGGAATATTCCTTCACCTGAAAGTATCTTATAAATGAAAACACAAGTTTGTGAAATATTGATGTCATAAAAAGTAAGAATCTGTAATTTCTAAACTAGAGGAGCAGATGAGAAGTGTGACTCTAATCGGGTTGCGGTCCTAACAAAACATTTCTGGAGGACCAACATTTTTTGCAGAGTAGTAGGAAAAGTACTGATCCAAACTATATTACAATATGAAAGATCGGGATCAATGATACTGTAATAAAGAATAAGGAGACAAGATGTCTAACCCTCCTTATTACTCCAATAGATTTGTTTATTTTTCTACTAACACAGTCAATATGTTTACTCCAACTTAAACTCTCATCAATAATAATTCCTAGGAATTTTGTAGATGCCACTTGAGGCATCTCAACTGATTCAATTTTAATTTTAGATAAATCCTTAGAGTACAATTTATTGCCACTGAAAATAATAAAATTAGATTTTTTGATGTTCAAAGATAGTTTATTTAATTTGAACCATGTAGCATAGGCAGTTAAACCAGCATTTGCTTCCATAATCAGGGAATTGCAATTTGAATGAGAGAGAACTAGGGTTGTGTCATCTGCAAACATTATCGGAAAAAGGCTTTTTGACACATTAGACAAATCATTAATATAAATAAGGAATAATAATGGTCCAAGAATGGACCCCTGTGGAACCCCACATATTAGTCTGGCTTTTTTGAATAACAACCTTTAACACAAACAAACTGTCTTCTGTTGGAGACATAATTTTTTTTGCCATTTGTATGCAATGTCATGGAAACCATATTCATGCAGCTTTTCCAATAAAATATGATGGTTTACTGTATCGAAGGCTTTGGAAAGGTCTATAAAAATACTGCAAGTAAATTCATTATTGTCAAGTGCAGAGATAACTTTATCAACAAGGTAAAGCCATATAAGTTGAGTGATTTTTACGGAAACCATACTGGTGTTTGTAAAGAATTGAATTAGACTCTACATAAAACATAATCCTTTTGTGTACAATTTTTTCTAGTATTTTTGAAAAACAAGGCAATATAGATATGGGTCTATAGTTGTTAAAACAACGTGGGTTTTCTGGTTTAAACAAAGGAATAACTTTGGCAATTTTTAAATCCTCTGGCACAACAGTGCCTACTGGATACAGTTACTGGATTCATAATCTGTATCCTTAAAGTAAAGCTGTCACATAAAAGTACTTCGCTCTGAGAGTACTTCATACTTTAGTGAATGAGCATAAATAAGGACTAGAGCACTAGAGGAGAATCTGAGAACTAGAGGAGAACCTGAGGACTAGAGCACTAGAGGAGAACCTGAGGACTAGAGGAGAACCTGAGGACTAGAGCACTAGAGGAGAACCTGAGGACTAGAGGAGAACCCGAGGACTAGAGCACTAGAGGAGAACCTGAGGACTAGAGGAGAACCTGAGGACTAGAGCACTAGAGGACCTGAGGACTCGATGGTGAAGCATCTTTGCGACAAAGTAAAGTATTCTGGTGACAGAAAGAGGAACAAAAGATGTTCCTCTTGTGGAGTGTCAGGTGGAAAGACCGGCGGCTCTCTGCTGCTGCTCCGTGACTTTTAATCCTCTTAATCTATGTGTGTGTGTTGTGTGTGTGTGTGTTGTGTAACCCTTCACTATAATTGATGGGTGATGCTCGTCTCAGAGTCTGAAGCATCATGAAGGCAGAGCTCCTGCAGCTGGACTGGAGGTGAGAGCGGCTCATTAGTCGACCATCACAGGCTGTAACTCACTCAGAGAGACATCAGTGAGGGCTCTGAGGGCCCTGATGTCGCTCTGGGGCCCCTGACGCCCCTAAGCTGCCCGTCCTCCCCTCAGGTTCCTCCTGATCCGCCTGAATCACAAGTCCTCCTGCGTCTGTATTCTCTCTTCTTCTCTTGTTTCTCAGCAGCCACTTATGTAACTGCAACTCACACACACACACCTTGTGTTGGTGTGTGTGTGTGTGTGTGTGAGGACCAGATGAAAACCTCCTGCACTGAGGACATTCACATTATTTTAGAGACAAAAGTAAGTTTAGTTTTCTTTATTTTCAGAGTGACTTCCACACAAGTGGCTTCACGCAGCAACATTATCATCCTGCTTCACGGTCTACTCTCTTCATGAGATCATTAACATAATAAATATACATAATCATATTATGTATTCAGCTCTGACAAGTTTTATTCACAAAAACTGAACCAAAACGTAAAATAAGAATTTCCTCCTGTCCAACGAGCTGTAACACAAACAGAAACGAGCAGTGATGAATCCGCTCCGAGTCATCGTATGAGACACTTCCGTTAGCCGTTAGCAGAGATGTTCTGTAACATGAAGACGAGATGATGTGCTCCATCGTATCCTCATAAAATGGTTCATATCATATCTTACTAAAAAGTTACTCCTTATTTTATCTGCAAAAGTAAATACACAAATACAGTCTTTTCAAAATAAACTTCCTTCTTCACAGGAAACTACTCAGTTATATTTATTAAACAAAACTACTCGGTTATGTTTATTAAATGAAAGTACTTAGTTATGTTTATTAAACAAAAGTACTTAGTTATGTTTATTAAACATTACTTAGTTATGTTTATCAAACAATACTTAGTTATGTTTATCAAACGATACTTAGTTATGTTTATTAAAC
>NW_022280232.1:1617-22113 GCF_004355925.1 Anarrhichthys ocellatus | reverse complement strand
AGAGTCCAACAGTCCAACAGGTCTAGAGATGTGAGAGAGTCCAACAGGTCTAGAGTTACCTGATTCTCTCTGGGACTAAACCAGTCTGCTTCTTCTGGACCAGTCCTCCACAAACTGTCCTCCTGATACAACCTATGGTGTCACGGGGTGTGAATGTGAACCCAAACGCAGGCACAGACCAGGGAGTAAAGGTGTAAAGGTTTACTGACCAGGAAACCAAAGGGGGAAACGACCAGAGCACAGCGGGAAAATCCAGGGAGGGTGAGGGTGGAATCCAGGCAGGTGGAGGTAGGGCAGGGAAGGCAGACTGGGGAACTAGGAGGATAACAAAACTGCGGGAACAGGGAGACAGGGTCAAAGCAATGAAAAAACACTTCCCAAAAAGAGCGGCCAAGAACAACTAACTACCACGTGAGCTATAACAATGATCTGGCGAAGAGTGGATGAAGAACCGGGGTAGGTATACTGTTGGGTTGATGGAGTGCAGCTGGTTTGACTGGGCAGGTGAGGTGAGTTGTAATTAGGAAGCCGGGAGGAGACCAGGTCAGAGCCCTGCCTATATGATACACACATACACAGGACAAGCAGGAGGCACGGCCAGGCCGTGACATATGGATTCTTGTTTAACACTCATGAATATAATCTTTCTCTCTTTCTTAATGATAAAACACAGAATAATAATTAATATTAATAATCAACTACTTCTTTAATATTTTATGATATTAGTGTTTTATTCTGCAGGTGATAGAGGAGCTGATCATGTGACCTTCACCTGTATGACTCACAGTGAAGCTGCCTTATTGAGACTTTAATTACATTACAATCATTTAGCAGACGCTTTTATCCAAAGCGACTTACAATTCAGTATCTATCTATACACCGTAGGCACAGCTACGGGAGCAATTTGGGGTTAAGTGTCTTGCTCAAGGACACATTGACATGGGACTAGTGGAGCCGGGGATCAAACCGCCAATCCCCTGATTGTAGGACAGCCCTGCTTTCGACTTAGCCACAGTCACCCTCACTTTAATGGATCGTCAGGTAAAACAGGCGAATTTTAATGGACAACAATACATACAAGTATTCAATTTAAAAACATTAAGATAATTTTATGGTGTAAAAACCCTTCAAATGTACATTATAAGAGGAATATCTGTTGCTACACTGAACTATGAAATATATTTGAGCTTTTCTTCTTAAATGAACTCTAAAAAGCTCAACATCAATAAGTATAATAATTGTACTCCATTATTTAGCTGTCAAATACTTCTGTAGTAATTCAAGTATTTATTGTCAAATTATATGAATCTAAAATGAAATGTGAGACAGAAAATGTGAGATGATTTCATTCTAAAAAAAATGTCATGTGGCCATAACAAATGGTCACATGACGTGACCATAGAATCTCCCAAACAACTTCAAGAACCTCCTCAATGACCACTTAACCTATAGCAGGTGTCAGAACCTTCTATAGACCCAAAACTAAGTTCTAAAGGATCACTATAAGCTACTAAAGGACTTCAAGAACCTCCTTAATGACCCGTAGAACCTCCAAGAGGACCGGTAGAACATCCAACAGGACTCTTACAAGCCCATATAGGATTCTCCTCCTCAGTTTAGAGTGTTAGACTGAAAAAGTCCATCACCACTAGAACACTTAAAAAACTGTAGAAACTACTCAATGAACACTAAACATCTTACAGAACTACAGAACCTTCTAAACGACTACATAAATAGATAATTGGCAAAGATCAGATCGATACTCAGGACTGGACGTCTAGAACCTCCTCAAAGATCACTAACACCCCTAAGAGAGTGAAGAACCTCCTATAGAAAGACTGGTTGTGACATTTCATGTTCTATCAGAAACAACTGTACCTGATATCTTCACATAGAACCATGTGTGATTAAAGGTTCTTTAGACTCTTCTTCATTTCCACATGGATCATCACACATTTGTTACAACCTCTCATATTCAGGATCGTATATGAAGCCGACTATCTCTGAAGTCTGAAGTCAGTGTGCTGATGTTCTTGCCACCAGGAAGCTAAATGTACTTCTTGTTTTACTGAGCATTTCATGTGAAGCAAACAAAAGCCAGAACCAACAGGTCCAACTGGACCAATGGGACCAACAGGACAAACGGGACCAACCGGGCCAACGGGACCAACAGAACAAACGAGGCCAACGGGGCCAACAGGACAAACGAGGCCAACGGGACCAACGGGGCCAACGGGACCAATGGGACAAAACCGGGCCAACGGGGCCAAGGGGGCCAATGGGACCAACAAGACAAACGAGGCCAACGGGGCCAATGGGACAAACCGGGCCAATGGGACAAACCGGGCCAACAGGACAAACGGGACCAACGGGGCCAACGGGACCAACGGGACAAACCGGGCCAACGGGACAAACCGGGCCAACGGGACAAACGGGGCCAACGAGGCCAACGGGACAAACGAGGCCAACGGGGCAAACGGGACCAACGGGGCCAACGGGACCAACGGGACAAACAGGACCAATGGGACCAACGGGGCCAACGGGACAAACCGGGCCAACGGGGCCAAGGGGGCCAACGGGACCAACAGGACAAACGAGGCCAACGGGGCCAACAGGAGAAACAGAACCACGCCTGCAGAGAGGAGGCCTTTCCTCAGCTGACAAGGAGACTAAAGGTTTGTGATGTGATTTTAAAATGCAGCTTAAAATATCTGGGGCTAAAACGCATTAATTGGTTAGACGCTTTATTTTAGCATGCGAATGAATCAAAATAATGTTTTTCCTTTGTTTTAATTAGTGAGGTTTAGTCTGTCGGATGAGTTTAAGCTCCTGGTTGAGTCACAGACCTTCAGGCTCTACGTGTTGACACTGACCGGAAATATCTAACGGATAAAATATATAAACACAAACAGAGTCAATGTAACATGTTTTAGTCTGTACTCTCTAAAAGTCCTCTTATTATTATATTATTTCAACAATAACTGAGTGAATCATGTTTTTAGAGAGAGAATACTCTAATCCTCCTCATGAGGTTAAGCAGACATTAGAGCTAAGAGGTTACTGAATCTGTTTATTTCCACGCTGCTCGTTTCAGAGCCTGAATGTTCTCAGCATGGAGGACAAGGACCTCTCTAACCTCCACCTCCAAATCTAAGGTTACATTTTGTAACCTCAGTTCTCTGAGTAAATAATGGGGGAAGTGCAGGTAGAGCACAAGACAGCACAAAGACAGAGACCTGGTCTTTCTCCCAGAAGTATGTGAGTCCGGAGGTCCAGAACCTGCAGGAGGTTTGTATTGTTTTTGTTATTTTATCATCATCACTAATGTTCTTTGTTTGATGTAAAACTTTGTTTCATATCTTCTCATCATATATCTTCTTATTGTCACATGTTTATATCCAGCAGGTCTGAGCTGCATCATTTAGAAACGTATTGGTGATTGATTTTTGCTTCAATATGAGTTTCAGAGTTAATTCTGCAGCTGAAAACTCAAAGTTCACTGTTTAAAAATAAATTCCTCTCAGATTATGAATCTGCAGAGATACTTTGTGATGTTTGTTTTATGATATGAATGTTTGATGAAGTGACAAAGGACGACGCACAGCTGCTCTCCTGATTAATCAGAGAAACACTTCACCGTGGTTACCTCATGATTTATATAATTAAAAACATCACTGATACAGAGTCTGACTGGAACCCTTCGGTCCAGCTGATCCACACCAGAGTCTGACTGGATCCCTTCGGTCCAGCTGATCCACACCAGAGTCTGACTGGATCCCTTCGGTCCAGCTGATCCACACCAGAGTCTGACTGGAACCTTCACACCATCATGAACAGACAAACTGTTAAGTGACACGTTTAAAGAAAGTAAGAGATGAGAAGTATTGTATTGCTGTTTCAAAAAGCATGCACCTTGCACACACACACACACACTGTCACCTAGTGTGTCAATTTACCCTTCACTCTGTAAACTAGCAGAGTGCTGGATATACACAGACCTCCCATGAAAACACACCATCGAAACCTCAGGGAGCTGAAGGTGTTCTGTTAGCTAACACACACACAGAGTTTGTGTGTGTGTGTGTGTGTGTGTGTGTGTGTGTGTGTGTGTGTGTGTAGAAACATCAGCAGGATGAAACCTGTAAATGATGTGTGTTTTTGTCACTAGATTAAATGTGACAAGCTCTAAATCATAAATCAATATAAAGAAACAAAGAGAGAATGTCCACTAAAGATGTATATTTGATATGAATAATGTGAGAATCTCTTTGTTTTTACTGGATTACACAACGTCTATGCTCAAACTAAATAAAACACAATATATTTGTATCATAACCGCCGAACAAGTTTTATCTTATCAAAGAATTATGAAACACACTTCAACAGTTTATTGAGATTGAACTGTTTTCTAAAGACATAAATCATTTATTCATAAATCACTCATCAGGTGTGAGAATATCAAGCTGCTCATCATGTCTGAGTTCATGTTACAGATGTTCTGATGTAAGTGAGGCTCTACTGCCTCCTGCAGGACGACGTCTGTCACTACACATCCTCAGATTCAGCTCTACAAAGGAGGAAGAAGAGCTCAGTCGTTTAGTTCACTAAAGTACCAACAAATATGACAAATACTGCATTCAAATTAAAAATCAATAATCAAAATTCTACTCAAAGGACCAGTTTGTATGATGTAGTGACTCGTCTTCATCTCCCTCATTACAGGCTTTTCACAATAAGAGACACTTTTATGGAACTGAGTGGTCCTGGTTCGGTTTGTGAGGCTCATTACAGGCTTTTCACAATAAGAGACACCTTTGTGAAACAGACTGGTCCTGGTTGTTTGTTAAACTCATTACAGGCTTTTCACAATAAGAGACACCTCTGTGAAACAGACTGGTCCTGGTTCAGTTTGTTAAGCTCATTAGAGGCTTTTCACAATAAGAGACACCTCTGTGAAACAGACTGGTCCTTGTTCATATATTTAGCAGAGTTTCAACATCAGAGACACAAAACAACCACAAACAGACTGAAAACAACAAAAACAATATGTCTATCTAACCATCCCATATAACATACACACTCTAGTGGCCACAGTCAAGAACTACAACACACATTTAACAGTTGATTCTTCCTCAGTATGAAACATAATGCACTGTATATAATAATAATAATATATAATAATAAATAATAATAGTAATAATTGTATCTATACATCACCTTTAAAATCTGAGTTTTAGGTAAAAAAATATAGATAAACAATTTTAAAATAGATGGAACAAGAAAAAACAATCGATACGTGTGCAAATTCATGGAAAGACTGATTGCTGAAGACATCAGGGAGCACCTGAAATCTAACAACCTTCTATGCAAGCAACAGCACGGCTTCACGTCCGGCAGATCAACAGTTACTAATCTACTGGAAGCAATCGACATCTGGACTGAAGCCCTTAGTCACAAACTTCCAGTCGATATTCTCTTCCTAGACTACGCCAAGGCCTTTGATACGGTTCCACACGAGAGACTTCTCCTTCAACTTTCAACCTTTGGCATTCAAGACAACATACTTCAATGGATCCGTAACTTTCTTACCAATCGCAGACAACGAGTAGTGGTAAATGGACAATTCTCTGATTTTGCAAGCGTCAACAGCGGGGTACCTCAAGGCTCAGTACTTGGCCCTTTGCTGTTTGTACTATTTGTGGCTGATATACCGGATTTCCTCAACAACTTTGTCCTGATGTTTGCCGACGACACTAAGATCTTTGAAGTCATATCACAGCTACATGACACGCAGCACTCCAGTCTTCAGTGTGACTTGGACCATCTCCAATCTTGGGCCCAAACAATGTGCATGTTATTTCACCCAGATAAATGCAAAACAATCCACCTCGGGAACACTAACCCGCAACGCACATACACAATGAGGAACAACGATGGCACAACCCACCAGCTTCAAATCACACAAGAAGAGAAAGACTTGGGTGTAATTATCGACCGCAACCTCTCATTCTCCAGGCACATCCAAACCCAGGTATCCAAGGCCAACCGAGTGTTATGAGCAATCAAACACACGTTCAAGTCCTTGGATCAAACATCATTTCTCCACCTGTACAAACCCTTGGGACGTCCTCACCTCGAGTACGCCTCAGTCGTCTGGTCACCCAAACTCAAGCGGGACAAAGATGCCCTGGAACAAGTTCAGAGACGCGCAACTGGACTAGTGCACGGCCTCTCAAATTTCTCATACCCAGAAAGACTCGCCAGCCTCAACTTGCAAACGCTGGAATTTCGACCTAAACGAGCCGACATGGTCCAAACTTTTAAAATACTGACAGGAATTGACAGCGTACAGTCTGACAGAAGTTGTGAAGTATGTGGCAATAGTATGTTCAAAAAATCCCTCAGCACCAATACAAGAGGTCATGATCTGAAACTACAGATACAACACCAGCCTGGTCCACGGAAACCTTTTTTCTCAAGTAGAACAACACCAGTATGGAACAGCCTGAGTCAAGGAACAGTTAGTGCCTCCTCAGTCAACGCATTTAAGACCAGCCTAGGGAGAGAATGGCAACACCATCAAAGCCAACACCAACACATATTCTCCTACTAATTCACCGTCCAGTCCCACGTTCTGCATTAACATATCTAACAAACCTTGAGACTCAACTATTTACGGATGAGGATCAAGCCATCACCTTGGTTTAGGGTCTCAATACTCTTATAGGGTACCTAATGACCTTTACTAAAGATAAATTACTAAAGATAAATACGATAAAAAAAAATATATAATAATAATAATAAAAATATATAAATAAAATGAATAAATAAATTACGGTCTGTTAGCAGAAATAAACCTGCATGTTTTTATTAGAAACCTTTGTGTTTCCATTCAAACATGATGAATGAGAATCTACTGCTTTCACTTTTCCTCTACTTCCGGAACAGGAAACACTGCAGAAGGAGGAGCTATCGCCCCCTGGTGGTCTGGAGAAACATGACATCATGAAATATACAGACACAAAGACATTCATTCAATTAACTTTATTTATTTATTATTATTAACATTTATCAGCACTAAAGAACTCACGACAATTAAGATGTCAATCAATTAAAGTAATTAGGGAATTGTAACAAAATGACATCATGAATGCAATCTAAGTGGTTTATTCTTCCTTCTACTTTTACTACAAATGTATATTTAATAAATATTCAAGTGTTCATAAACACTTTTTTTTTCTTACTGACAAAATATTAAACTAAAAGAAAACCTGCAGCCATAGTTAAAAAAAATAAAAGTTCAGTTATAATTTAAAATCAGCTGAACAATATTATATACAGTATATATATATATATATATATATAATACATATACAGTATATGTTATATATATAGTATATATAGAGAGAGAGAGAGAATATATAAACAAACACATCACAACTACACTATTTTCTTATTTGCCCTCTAATTCTGAAATATTAAAATTATGCTAATAACAGAATCACTTCTTTACAGTTTTATTTCTATTGTTAAAAGTATTTCACACATTTTAAAGTTGTTGTTTTTTGTTGTTGTTACTTTGAATGAAAAGATTTTAAATTAAAAGAGGAAAAGAAAAATATAAAGTTTATCTCATTAAAAACAAAACAGAGTTTCAAACATTTCATACACAATAATAATCTCATTTATGTTTAACACGTTATTCTTTATTTACATTATTAATTTATTGTCCACAACAAATTAAGCTCTTTGACAGATAAACATCGAATTGATCTTATTTTAAACATTTACTGATCACAGTTGTAAACAAATAATTCACTACTTTAATATATTATTAGTAATATATAAGTATTAATATATTCTTAATAATATTTGTGTAATTTAACATGAACTACATCATCACATTTTAAAGTTTGTACGTTAATAAATCGGTTGGTTTGTAATAATCCGATTGATTAATTATTGTTATAGTTATTCACGTATTATTATAAGTTATATGTTTAGTGAATAAAAAACGCATTAAGAGGAAATAAACAAAAGTTAAAGTAGTGAAAGAACATTTATAAAATATAGAAAAATTACAATAAAAACATGAAATAAATGCTGCTGAACTGCAGTAGCGCGGAGCCGCCACACGCGGCGCTGTTTCCTCTCTCTTTATACCATAAGCGGGGGAGTGAGAGGAGCATGAAATGGAGAAAGATGGCGGATCATGTGCAGGTGAGCGGAGGGTTCATGTTTTTGTAACCGACTAATGCATCAACGGGCGCGAGACGGAGCGTGAAGGCGGGATTCTGGTGCTCGTGTTGCGGGCTCGGGGCCTGTGTGAGGCCGCTGGGGGCCGCAGGGCGGTCTGACGCCGTAAAAAGAGACGAAGTGGCCCCGCTGTCACCACTCGGTGTAGGGCTAGCTTCTGTTAGCTCGTCTGTTAGCTGTCCGGTTAGCACGAGCTGGTTCAGTTTGGCACCACTGAGAACCACAATATGACGTAACATGTGTCATAAACTACACACTTTAAATCATTATTATTTGAGCCTAAATATGTGTGTTTGCTGATCTGTTATGCTAACAAAGCTAGCCGAGCCTCTTAGCATAGCTATGCTAACGTTAGCATCGTCTTCTCCCGCTCGATGCTGGTTTGAACACATTTTGTTTTTAACAGTTTGTCCGTAAAGACCGGCTCTGTGTCCGCGTGACTGACGTTACCGTGACCGAGACGATTAACGGAGGAAAACATCGTTGTTTAACGAGCAACCGCGTTGTTTATGTGCGTAACTAAGCAGCGATGTTTTTGTTTAGCTAGCATGTGAAGCTAGCTCGTGAAGCTAGCATCACGGGCTAGCATGTGATGCTAGCTGCTGCTTCGTGTTCCGGACACATGTTCGGGGAAGAGAGGAGACAAGGGGAGGAGATGGGAGGAGATGAGATGAGAGAGGGGAAGAGAGGAGACAATGAGAGGGGAGGAGAGGAGATGAGACAAGGAGGAGGGAGGACATGAGAGAGGAGTCAAGGAGATGGGAGATGAGAGAGGAGACAAGGAGAGCAGAAGGTTTGATGGTTTGAATCTGTCCCTCTTCTTCTCCAGATGTTTGTCCTCATAACGTTTGTGTGAAGCTAACTTCATGCAGCATGTTGTTCATTTGCTTTGAATGATTATTATGATGAGTAGAGACTTTATTCTGACTGGAAAGCAGATGTTAGGATGTGTTGATCAGACCCTGATCTGGAGCCTCCAGGCTCTGAGGCAGAGAGCTGCAGCATCTTTGCTATTGAGTCTCAGATCCGATCCAGAACCATCGTCATGAATTTTAAATAAAGAATCGTGATCTGATTATAGATTATGTTCTTCAATAAGGTCGATTTCATTGTATGTTTTTAAGATGATTGTAAAAGAAAAGTTGCCAAAATAAAACCCAATTATTTATATATATATATATATATATATATATATATATATATATATTATAGAGTTGCACACATTACTTAAAACATCAAAAAGTTGATGGGGTGAAGCTCCGTGATGCCTTCAGGTTCCGTTCGTACATAACAGAACTGATGTGATGTCAAGGACTACGTGTTTACAGAGTTACAGGAGATGATCGGACACATTCAGAAAAGATGGGTGAATCAATTTATATCTGTTTATTTGGTCCTTAATTAGAGGCGTGTTGTTTTCCTTGTGTTCTGCTGATACAAACATGATCAGATCTGTCTTCTGTTCTCTTTGTTGACTCCATCTTTGTGGTTAGCGTTAGCTTAGCCTGGAAACCCTCAATTTAGTTTTGGACCGGTGCTAATAACATCGTACTCTTTTGAACGATACCTTTCTTGTCTTCTTCAGCGTCTCGTACTTCCTGTGAAGACATTTAAACCCCACTGTCTCGTCTCTTACTTCCAGTGAAGACATTTAAACCCCACTGTCTAGTCTCTTACTTCCAGTGAAGACATTTAAACCCCACTGTCTCGTCTCTCACTTCCTGCGAAGACATTTAAACCCCGCCGTCTCGTCTCTTACTTCCTGTGAAGACAATTAAACCCCGCCGTCTCGTCTCGTGCTTCCTGTGAAGACATTTAAACCCCGCCGTCTCGTGCTTCCTGTGAAGACATTTAAACCCCGCCGTCTCGTGCTTCCTGTGAAGACATTTAAACCCCGCCGTCTCGTCTCGTGCGTCCTCTGAAGACATTTAAACCTCATGTTCAGACTGGTTCTTATCTGAGTCCAGCAGAGTCTCTGTAACACTCGTACCTGCTCACACACTGTAGCTTAAACTCCCCACACTCATGTAAGCAGTGAAGACCCCCCCCACCCTCCAAATCCAGACCTCCACCTCTAATCTCTCTCTTGAACCTGGTCCCCTCCACCATTTTGAATGTATCAGTGATCTCACTGCGACTCTATATGACTCAGCACTTTTCCCGCCTTGTGATCTGAGCTGGATGTCGTTAAACGCCTCACTATCTGCTCCAAAATAATAAATATTTATCATCCAACAATCTAAACACACAGGTTCACCTGAATGTAGTTCAAATAAGAGCTGTAGCTTCGGTTTTAGGATTGTTTGCTTCATTTTGTTAATTGTTTAGTTCATAAAATATCACAAAATAGAGAAATTAAGTTCATATCACTTCTTTGTCCCACAAAAATACTAAAACACAAAGATGTTTACTTCAAAAATAATGAGTCAAAGGACCGGACAATAATCTGTAAACTTATTTTTGTCTTAAAAATAATTTAAACATCAGCAATAACAGTTTCTTTCCATCCACTTGTTTTTATGCACATTTTTAATCTACGCATAAATTCAGCTGAAACTTGTACATTTAAAGTGAATTTTGTGTGTGTGTTTTGTGCGTCTCTTGTTACCGTCTGTGCTGCCGTTTACAGACATAATGTGATATTTAAAAACTAAAATGTGAAACGTCCGTATTGATCGTCGGTGCATCTCTACCATCAGCACCTTGGGGTTCATACCTGTGTACCCCCCGTGTGTTCCAGGGCCTCGCCCAGCTGGAGATCTTGTGTAAGCAGCTGTATGAGACCACCGACACCGCCGTCAGACACCAGGCAGAGAAAGCTCTGGTGGAGTTCACCAACAGCCCCGACTGTCTCAGCAAGTGTCAGCTGCTGCTGGAGAGAGGCAGTGTGAGTACTGTTACTACTTCTGTTCAAGTACTGATACTAGAGAGGCAGTGTGAGTACTGTTACTACTTCTGTTCAAGTACTGATACTAGAGAGGCAGTGTGAGTACTGTTACTACTTCTGTTGAAGTAGGGCTGGGCGGTATACCGGTTTTAATTTCCCGTATGATATGAATTTTTCATATACCGTCATACCGGTTCACAGCCGAAACAACTTCTGTCGCTCTTCAACAGGCAGCAAAATATATTGTTCGCCGCTGAGAGCGCTGCGGTCGGAGCTAGTTGTCTTATGTGTGTTGAGAGGGACCTCTAGTCATGGTTATAACTTTATAACAACAATTAACAACCCACAACTAACGCTCTTTAACAACAAAACACCACGACGCAACAGTTTGTGACACAAACAATTTGTAACACTAATAATTGTACATTTATAAAATTTCACCGCTGAACTGCATGCTGGGTACAACTCGCTAGTTAGCCCGCTAGCACAGCAGTCTGTTAACAGCTGGGAGAGGCTCTGTCGCTCCAGTAATGTTACATTAAAGAACAGAACAGAGGCAACTCCCCTTAGCCTTGTCTCTCTAACTCCACACCTTCAGTTTATACCTGTTAGTAGATGTGTGTGTGTGTGTGTGTGTGAGAGACATCGGTCACCTTAAAGTCCAGACTGAGATGATCCTGGTGACATCACTGTGATATCATCGGGGTTACAGTGATTGTGTAAAACTCATTGGAGTGCTCCTCTGTTTACATTCATAGAGGAGCAGCAGTCTGTCTGCTTTACTAAAGTTTACCAACGTTTGTTAAAGTTTGCCAACATTTGTTAAAGTTTGGTAATGTTTATTAAAACTCGTGCTGGGCAACGATTAAAATAATATCACCGCTACCACGGGCAACCGAGATAGCAAAAAGCACGAGCATTCAACACAAAATCCAGAGATATCTTCCAAATTTCTCTCCGTGAAACCATTACAAATATACAGTCAACAAGCACCACAAAACCAAGCCGCTCCACCGCAGAAGAAACCATAAATGCTTCATACCTTGAGACGAATCATGAAGAAAAAGGATTCATATTCCGTTTTGCCGGCTAGAAACACTGTTGCTACGTATTTCCTGTGTTTTTTTTCAACTGTTTCCTGGTGAAAGGGGGGTCAGACAAGCCTGGGGGACAGTGGGGGAAGGGAATTCACTTTCGGCCAATCAGTTTTTACGCTAGGGCAGCACGATTATGGCCAAAATCATAATCGCGATTATTTTGATCAATATTGAGATCACAATTATTTATCACGATTATTCATTAATTTTAGGGACATCTTTTTATTGCACGTTCACGTTTAAATGAACAAGGACACTGCTTCCACTTCCATTGTTGTGCTACATTCTGGCTAATGTACAAATCTTTGCATCAGACTGGTCCTTATCACAGTGCATCTCGTAGAAGGAAAATATTAATAAAATGGTCCATCCATCCATCCATCCATTTTCCACCGCTTATCTGGGGTCGGCTCGCGGTGGCAACAGGCCAAGCAGGCTGACCCAGACCTCCCTCTCACCGGCAACATGTTCCAGCTCATTCTGGGGGATCCCGAGGCGTTCCCAGGCCAGCTGGGAGATGTAATCTCTCCAGCGTGTTCTGGGTCTTCCCCGGGGTCTCTTCCCAGTTGGACGTGCCTGGAAAACCTCCAGTGGGAGGCGTCCATGAGGCATCCTAATTAGATGCCCGAACCACCTCAGCTGACTCCTTTCGACGCGAAGGAGTAGCGGCTCGACTCCAAGCTCCCTCCTGATGACCGAGCTCCTTACCCTATCTCTAAGGCTGAGCCCGGCCACCCTACGGAGGAAGCTCATTTCGGCCGCTTGTAGCCGCGACCTTGTCCTTTCGGTCACGACCCAGAGTTCGTGACCATAGGTGAGGGTAGGAACGTAGACCGAGTGGTAAATCGAGAGCTTTGCCTTCCGGCTCAGCTCCCTCTTTACCAAGACGGTCCGGTGCAGCGCCTGCTTTACTGCTGCAGCCGCACCGATCTGCCTGTCGATCTCCGCTCCATCTTACCCTCACTCGTGAACAAGACCCCGAGATACTTAAACTCCTTCGCTTGAGGTAGGCACTCCTAACTCTCATCCCCGCCGCTTCACACTCGGCTGCAAACCGCCCCAGTGAATGCTGGAGGTCACGATCCGAGGAGGCTAACGGGACCACATCATCTGCAAACAGCAGAGAGGCGATCCCGAGACCCCCGAACCTGACGTTCTCCCGAGGGACCCTCTCGAAAGCCTTCTCCAAGTCCACAAAGCACATGTAGACTAATAACTAATAAAATAGTATCAACACTTTTTACCCAAAATTAAATCAACAGAGCACTGCTTTCACTTCCATGTTGTGCTACATTCCAGCTAATGTACGTCTCTGCATCAAAATAAAACTTATACGGTTCTTATTCACCTGAAGCAAAATATAAATGACCATCTGCTCTCTGTTCTGTTGTCTGTCTCGCTACTCTTCTACTAATACCGGAGTCGACTGCAGACAGAACTTTTTTTGAGGCTGCCGCTGCAGGGTGCGCGCTTGACGCCTCCCGTCTCGTTCGCCCCCTGGTGGTTGGCTGACTGTTAGTTGAGGACGCGCTTGATTTGATATGTAGCAGAGCATGCATTTTAAACGTCAATATCGCTGACGATCATGCTCATTTAATTGTGGCAGCCAAAATCGTGATCGCGATTAAAATTCGATTAATTGTGCAGCCCTATTTTACACAGGGCGACGCACGGCGCGTTTCTGTTTTTTTCCGGCTAACGATTCTGTCAATCAAGCCCACGTTACCACCACTGTATTCCTGAGACTCTGACGCGTCGAACAAGGTGTCGTAGGGTACATCCCAAGTCTCTTATTTGTCATTTCCTCGCTCCTCAATCCTCGCTCGAACCAGAAGTTGTTCTGCGCCGCCATATTGACGGCCGTCCCAAAGTTCTTATTTCTGCTCTGAGGAGCGAGGAGGGATCTCTGAGGAGCCATGAGCGAGGACCCACGAGAACAGACTTCCAGGAAGTGTTTTAACGGCCGACACGCACGCCCCCTCATTGTTCATCAGTCATGTGATTGGACGCTGCAGCCGATCGGACTGATGAGATTTTGTTCAACATGTAAACAGTGAAGACGGATCACAGATTAAACTCTAGTTTATATTTGATTAGGTTTCTGATTCAACATCTGGTTTAAATAAATGTTCATTGTAGACTGAACAACAAAAGGACCACAAACAACTTTCTTCATTTATTAGAAAGATTTGTGTTTTCATGATCTGATGTTTCCCTCAATAACTTTTATTATGGAAACAATTAAAGTCAGAGAGCTGGAGAGACGAAACTCTATCTATCTATCTATCTATCTATCTATCTATCTATCTATCTATCTATCTATCTATCTATCTATCTATCTATCTATCTATCTATCAATCATTCCTGATTGTCGGGTTTGATGAGTTTTATCATTTAAGAGAAACAATAATCATATTCTGGGTTATTTAATAATGACGCCACAATCTGAATTTCAAAACGTACAGGCGCAAATAATTCATAAATAAGACGATCGCATTCCGCCGGTAGAAATGGATCCTGTGCTTATAAACAGAACACAGGACACAGCTTGTTAACAGACTACAGAGAGAAACACCTCTACAGTGGTGATTACTGTGTGTCTTTATTAGTTACTGTTATTAAGTACAGTGATCATGTGAACAGACACAAACTTCTCAAAAGTCTCTCCAGCTGTTAAAGCCGACTGACAGCTGATCCACCGTCATCAGAAACAGACGTCGCTTCACGTGACGCAACTGAGGAAAGGACGTCTCATGTCTCCTAAAACATATTTCCTCGTTTCCTCTCTCCTCGCATGGTTTCCTCCATGCATCCCTGGTGGGAGGGACTAAGGCGCAAGGAAAGGACCCACAGTCGCCTGTGTAAGGCCCCACATATGCAGGCATATGAGAATTGATCCGTGGTTCACAGACAAAGACAGGGTTTAGAGGCCTCAGGCTCTCAAAATGATGCGAAATTGCTGTATTTCAAGACATAATGCCAATAAAAGTGTTTGTTTTTTTTCATGCGAACCTGAAAATGTTCAATTTGAGCTGTGTTCCATCTTCATTTACTATTAACCAGTAACATATACACAATATTTACAGATATGAACAAATCTCACAAGTGTTATCTGTATGATAACATCACAATTATTAAAATAGACCTTGTAGTTATGGAATTAGTCTTTTTAGTATGGGTGTTATTTTCGAGCAGAGGCCTAAAAATAGGGCTAGGGTTTAAAAGGTAAAGTTTACTAACGTTTATTTAAGTTTAGTAACGTTTACAAATGTTAAGTAAAGTTTAGTGACGTTTACAAATGTTAAGTAAAGTTTAGTGACGTTTACAAACGTTAAGTAAAGTTTAGTGACGTTTACAAACGTTAAGTAAAGTTTAGTGACGTTTACAAACGTTAAGTCAAGTTTAGTGACGTTTACAAACGTTAAGTCAAGTTTAGTGACGTTTACTAAAGTTTACTAGCGTTTAAAGTTTACCAGCGTTTACTAGCGTTTAAAGTTTACCAGCGTTAATTAACGTTTAGTAACGTTAACAGGAAGCTCTGATGGAGACAAACAGGGTTCATCTCAAACACCACAAACTGTGAAGGACTTTTATTGATGATGAAAAATTATAAAGTTCATGTTTGTATTCTCTTGTTACAGTCGTCATATTCTCAGCTGCTCGCCGCCACCTGTTTGTCTAAACTGGTTTCTCGAACCAGTAACCCTCTGCCCCTCGAGCAACGCATCGACATCCGTGAGTTAAATACAGTTCAGCTTCTTCTCTTTAACGCTGACGACTCCTCAGGAGAATCTTTTTAACGTCCGAGTTTGATCTTCTGTTTGATGTGTGACTGTAAAAGGAAACGCAGTAAATATTCATTCTGTTAATAGAATAAGACTCAATGATTCAGGTTTATTTCATCATAAAGTCTTCTCCTCTGACTCTTTTAGTGAACGTGAATCTCATCAGCATTTTTAATATAGAGCTGTGTCACTTCATGTCCTCCTCATCTTCTTCTGTGGTGGTTCAGACGTCTTCATTATTTCTGACTGCTTTGCTTTCTTCTCAGACGTTCTTACGTCTTTTATCGACTCGTCTCTCCAACTAAACCTTTTTTAAAAGATAAATAAATAACAAACACAAAAACTAAACATGACCTTAAATATCAAGGTTTATTTATTATAAATAGAAACCTTACTGCTGGATATTTAAAGGTATTATATTTAATGATATTTAAAAGGGTTTTAATATGTATGGAAATATATCATAAATTCCACGAGCCACTGCAGACTAAAATCATTTATTTTCTTCATCATCTCACTGTTCATCACATCTTATGTGATTATTTCTACAGATTTATATCTTTCATGTCTCATATAATACTGATATACAAACAGAAAGTCAAACTTCAGATGAAGATGTTTGTTCTCTCCGTTGTTTTGTCTCTAAATCTAATTTCTCTCTAGTTTAATGAAGTCTTTCGGGTGTGTTGTTCCTCTTTCATGAAGCTGTTGTCGTTTGTTTGTGACGTTCAGGGAACTATGTTCTGAATTATTTGGCCACGCGGCCAAAGTTAGCAGCCTTTGTGACTCAGGCACTGATCCAGCTCTACGCCCGGATCACTAAGCTGGGCTGGTTCGACTGTCAGAAAGACGACTATGTCTTCAGGAACGTCATTGCTGACGTCACACGCTTTCTACAGGTGTGTATGTGTGTGTGTGTGTGTGTGTGGGGGGGTGTATATGATATCATGTGTTTAACGGTGTGTGTGCGTGTAACTGCTGTGTTTACAGGACAGCGTTGAACATTGCATCATAGGAGTCACCATCCTGTCCCAGCTGACCAATGAGATCAATCAGGTACATTACAGTCATTTAGCAGACGCTTTTATCCAAAGAGACTTACAATTCAGATTCTCTCTCAGATTCTAGGTAGTCTGTCTCTCTCTGTCTCTCTCTGTCTGTCTCGGTCTCTCTCTGTCTGTCTCGGTCTCTCTCTGTCTGTCTCGGTCTTTCTCTCGGTCTGTCTCGGTCTTTCTCTCGGTCTGTCTCGGTCTTTCTCTCGGTCTTTCTCTCGGTCTTTCTCGGTCTGTCTCGGTCTTTCTCTCGGTCTGTCTCGGTCTCTGTCTCGGTCTGTCTCGGTCTTTCTCTCTGTCTGTCTCGGTCTTTCTCTCTGTCTGTCTCGGTCTTTCTCTCTGTCTGTCTCGGTCTTTCTCTCTGTCTGTCTCTGTCTGTCTCTCTCTCTGTCTCTCTCTCTCTCTCTCTCTCTGTCTCTCTCTGTCTCTCTCTCTGTCTCTCTCTCTCTGTCTCTCTCTCTGTCTCTCTCTCTGTCTCTCTCTCTGTCTCTCTCTCTGTCTCTGTGTGTGTGTGTAACATTGTGTTTGTCTTCAGGCCGATACGACACATCCTCTGACCAAACACAGGAAGATTGCTTCTTCATTCAGAGATTCATCACTTTTCGACATTTTCACGCTTTCCTGCAACCTCCTCAAACAGGTTAGTCTGTTTATTTTATATTATATTTTTATTTATTTATATTAATTAATTTATATATATATATATTAGTGCTGGGCAAGTTAATGCATTATTATCACGTTAACGCATTAATTAATTAACGCCGACAATTATTTTATTGCGCGTTAACGCAGTTTTTAAAAAAATTATTATTATTTTGAAAGTCCGTTGCTCTCTGGCTCTGAATACACACACAGACAGACAGACAGACCATGGGTCACAGGAGGGGCGGGATGTTGATCAGGATTGGCTTGGGATGGGCGTCATCACGCGTCTCAACCAATGAGAGCATTTGGGGCGGGCGCTGCGGTGCGATAGCCTATCAGTGTTGAGATGCTCCTCCTGTCATCACTGACGTTGAATCAGGAAACTAACTCTGTATCCGTCTGTGTTCACCAGAGCTCTATACCTCATATTAGTGGAGACCAAACTATGTGTATACATGCATGTGTGTAAACCATATGGTACAAACAATGAATAGACGCTGCCCTATTTACGCCTAGATGACGTTATGTTGAGTGTTGATGGAGATGCTACAATGTTAGCATAGCATAGCACCAATCGATCCAGACTCCGTTGAGAAAACAAGTATTTTAAAAGTTATTTTCTTGTCGTCTTGTGGAGAGAACTAACTAAACATGAATTCAGACTTTTTACAAAACGGCATCATTACGTAGTTATTTCGGAATCCCCTTTTTGTCTGTTTAAAATCACAACAGAATCAGTTAGTTTAGCGTTCATACAGCTGTAGTGAACAGCGGCGTGTGTCTCACTAGACGCAGTGAACACAGCTCCATGAGAGCCACGGAGCTCCTCTGGACTGTTATGAACCAGACAAGACGCGTTTAGTTTCCTGATATCTGGACTTCCACAACACGTCCAATCTGGGGAGGAGTTTCCATTCAATTATAGAGGCTTAAATTATTTATAGAATACTATTTCAACACACATTGCTTTTTCTGTTGTGTTGATTTAATAAAATATATATATAATATACAAGAAATATTATAACTGCTACTGTGTAAAGAGAATACTGCTGTTAACAAGAACCTGATGTGTTTAAAGTGTTTACAAACCAAATGTTATTGCCCTTTTGTTCATATAGCAGTACTTTTATATAAAAGTGCACAATACACTACTTTTAAATTCATTATTGAATTTTGCCATAACAATGAGATTAATTGCAGAAAAATCATGCAATTAAAAAATTTTAGTCGTTGCCCAGCACTAGTATATTTATATACATATTTATTTATATATATTCATTATATTATTATTATATATATTTCATCTTGCAGAAAAAAGCTCACTTTTATGATTCAGAAGACCTTTTTAAGAATTAGATTGTCGACCTGCTGTAACAATCTGTGGATGAATTCTCAGTTTAATTCTCCGATGAGGAATAAAATTAACTGCTTTGGTGGAGAACATGTAACTGAACTTAATCGATGAGAAACCATCTTGTGGATCTGAACCAGATCACAGATGAGAACTGAAGTGTGTTCTTTGTTCAGGCTTCAGGTAAGAACCTGAACCTGAACGATGAGTCTCAGCACGGCCTCCTGATGCAGCTCCTCAAACTGAGCTACAACTGCCTCAACTACGACTTCATCGGGACGTCCACCGACGAGTCGTCTGACGACCTGTGCACCGTTCAGATCCCCACGTCATGGAGATCAGGTAGCTTTATTATTACGTGTTTATGAAATATTTTAATAATAATAATACCAGTCTTGAGGTCAGCTGCTAACATGGTTATTCGACATTTTAGAAACATGTTTCAGGCTCTTCATGACCATTAGTTCTTTTTTGACTACATTAAATATAAAACTTGTGGATTACTTTGACTAAAACCATTAATGGATCAGTAGATTGATCGTTTGTCTGTTTCCTGTGAGATAAGAGTCGTTATTTTACTCATATTTATTGACATCGTCTCTGGATATGATGTTAAAAACATGTTATCACGCTTTAGAGAGGACATTTTTCATCATTAATTAAAGTGATGTTAGTTTTGTAGCACTGTGGCGGTGAAACTCGTGACTTTTTCTTCTGTTTTCTTTCCGTCTCGAAGCTTTTCTGGATTCCTCGACTCTGCAGCTCTTTTTCAACTTATATCATTCCATCCCTCCGTCTCTCTCCCCACTGGTGAGTTATGTAAAGACGATTCATCCACATGAAGCCTCCTGGTAGAGGTTAATAGGTGTATGTGGTGTGTGCATGTGGTGTGTGTTTAAAATGTTTAACATTGTGCGCGTGTGTCTCTCTCTCTTTCTCTCTGTGTGTGTGTGTGTGTGTGTGTCTGTGTGTGTGTGTGTGTAGGTGTTGTCCTGTCTAGTCCAGATAGCCTCTGTCCGGAGGTCTCTCTTCAACAACGCAGAGCGAGCTAAGTTCCTGTCTCACCTGGTTGACGGAGTGAAGAGGATCCTAGCAAACCCTCAGGTCTGGACTACATTCACAGCTCCTGTTTTATTTCTCCTGACAGCAGCTTTGATGTCTGACGTGGTGAAAACGTTTTACATTTCAGTGTTTACCGGATCCCAACAACTACCACGAATTCTGCCGTCTGCTGGCGAGGCTGAAGAGTAACTATCAATTGGGAGAGCTGGTGAAAGTAGAGAACTACCCCGAAGTGATTCGTCTTATAGCCAACTTCACCGTCACCAGTCTGCAGGTGGGCCTCCACTCAGATACAATACACATAGTCAGTGTTTAAAGCTAATGCCAACATCCGTCACAAACCGAAAACAAACTAAAGAAC
>NW_022280232.1:373-1607 GCF_004355925.1 Anarrhichthys ocellatus | reverse complement strand
CAAACTAAAGAACAAATGTAGAAATATCTTTACATTTAGAAACAAACTAAAAGAACAAATGTAGAAATATCTTTACATTTAGAAACAAGGTGATTTGTTATCATCTTTTCTGTTTCCCTTGTCAGATGCTTGGGTGAACAAAAGGATAAGAAATGACTTATTATTAGTACACATTAAATGAGGAAGTAAAGCCACTATAAACAGACCATAAAGGGTTAAAGATGTTAACGGTGGTTCTGAGACTGAAGTGAACCCGTCTCTCTCTGGTCCTCCCCTCCAGCACTGGGAGTTCGCCCCAAACAGTGTTCACTACCTGCTGAGTCTGTGGCAGCGTCTGGCGGCCTCGGTCCCGTATGTCAAAGCCACCGAGCCTCACCTGCTGGAGACCTACACCCCCGAGGTCACCAAGGCCTACATCACGTCCCGGCTGGAGTCGGTCCACGTCATCCTCAGGTGAGACCATCAGACCTTCACATCCTGGTGCTGGATGTTTAGAGACAGAGAGGAGACGTTTCTCTTAAGGTTTAAGATTTCAGTTTTTCTTCGGACTAAAGAAACAAGATATAAAATGTTAACAATCAGTAAAGCTTTAGAGGAGCTGGTAGTGGGATTCTGTTAGCCATGCTGTTTCCCCCTGTTTCCAGTCTTTATGCTAAGCTAACTAGCTGTAGCTTCATGTTTACTGTACAGACAATATATCATTGATGCTGATATTCTTATCCAACGGTTAAATAAACGGTTAACTATTTATTTTAAAAGTGAGGTCAGTCAGATGAATGCTCACTAGACCCCTTCTGGTTTCACTAGACCAGCACAGGAACTGGTAGCAGGTGAACATGAATGTAAACACGACAGGTATGTCTCAGACTGACTGGTTGTGTCGACCCCCCCCCCCCCCCCAGAGACGGGTTAGAAGACCCCCTAGACGACGCCGGTCTGGTTCAGCAGCAGCTTGACCAGCTGTCCACCATTGGAAGGTGTGAGTACGAGAAGACCTGCGCTCTGCTGGTCCAGCTGTTCGACCAGGCGGCTCAGACCTACCAGGAGCTGCTGCAGTCCACCAACTCCAGCGCCGCAGACATCACTGTTCAGGAGGGTAGGAGCCTCAGAGGTCACATTCATGCTAGTGTCTTCAGTCTGAATGAGGTTTACTTCATACATATAATCAGGTTTATTATATATATATATATATATATATATATATATGTATGTATGTATGTATGTATGTATGTAT
>NW_022280232.1:0-273 GCF_004355925.1 Anarrhichthys ocellatus | reverse complement strand
TATGTATGTATGCATATATGTATGTATGCATATATGTATGTATGCATATATGTATGCATATATGTATGTATGCATGTATGTATGTATGCATGTATGTATGTATATGTGTATGTATGTGTATGTGTATATGTGTATGTATATATATGTGTATGTATATATATGTGTATGTATATATATGTGTATGTATATATATGTGTATGTATATATATGTGTATGTGTATATGTGTATGTGTATATGTGTATGTATATATATATGTGTATATGTGTATGTAT
>NW_022280231.1:144235-208655 GCF_004355925.1 Anarrhichthys ocellatus | reverse complement strand
AAAAGTTCAGATCATAAAAACACAAATCTTTCTAATAAATGAAGAAAGTTGTTTGTGGTCGTTTTGTTGTTCAGTCTGCAATAAACATTTATTGAAACCAGATGTTGAATCAGAAACCTAATCAAATATAAAGCTTGAGTTTAATCTGTGATCCGTCTTCACTGTTTACATGTTGAAAAAAATCTCATCAGTTTGATCGGCTGCAGCGTCCAATCACATCACTGATGAACAATGAGGGGGCGTGTCGGCCGTTAAAAGACTTCCTGTAAGTCTGTTCTCGTGGGTCCTCGCTCATGGCTCCTCGGAGATCCCTCCTCCATCCTCGATCCTCTCTCCTCAGAGCTAAATAAGAGCTTTGGGACGGCCGTCAATATGGCGGCACAGAATAACTTCCGGTTCAAGCGAGGATCGAGGAGCGAGGAAATGACAATTAAGAGACTTGGGATGTACCCATAGACAGGTGCTGCATACACACCCCCTCTGTGAGAGTCACACAGACACACACCTGGTGCAGGTGCTGACAGAAGCAGCAGAGTGAAGCTAGACAGGCCCAATAGTAATATCCCAGTCACCACAGAAAGGTCTACCCTCTCCCCAGACAATGGAGATATTCTCATCTTTTTGAACAATGTTTTAAAGTTGTAGACCATTTCACAGTAATGTAAACATTGTGTATTTGAATGGCATAACCTGACAGGAAGTAAACATAGACCCAAGTTGTTGCCGAGCAGTTCAGTTCAGTTGAAACAGTGGAAGCTAGCTCACTGGCTGCTTCTTTCTTTCAATATTGATCAAAGGACGAGGGTATCAACTTCTCCCCTTTTCTTTGCTGATCCGAACCGTGAGCTTTGTGATCCGTTGCACCTCTAGTGGTTATGGTACGTATCGGCTCCAGTTCTGATGGACAGTGATGGAACACGCAGTGACACGCAGGTTTTCGCCACTTTATCGGCGCAATGCTATGTGATGCACATTGAAGTGGATATATGATAAATAAAATCAACAGGGATTTGGATAATTATCAGAATTTATTAACATACAAAACATAGAATTAATATATCGTCAAAGCCACCAGCAACTGTGGCTAAGTGGAGAGCAGGGTCATCCTTCAATCAGAAGATCGGCGGTTCGATCGCATCTCGATGTGTCCTTGAGCAAGACACTCAACCCCAAATTTGCTACGGTGTATGACTGTTAGTCTGATGGTGTGTGAATGATGACAAGTAGTGTGAAAGCTTTGACTGGTCGAAAAGACTAGAAAGAGAAGTACAGTCCATGTACCAGACTCCAATCAGACAGTCATTTTACACAATGAAATCAAATTCTTTCAGTCTTTCAACTGTTCCAACAATCAACAACTCTGTTTTGAGAGTTTGAAAGAGAGACTGAAACAGCAAAAGATATTAGAAAAAGAAGTAACCACCTTAAGACTTTCACTCCTTGCTTCTGACGGCGGAAGTGACAGAAAGGCTACCCTTCAATGGGAAAGACTGTCGCCTGTTGATAGTGAGGTCTAAAACACGCATGTATTATTTGAATACCCTTATATCAGGTACTGTATAAGAGGAACTCTGAGGCTCATAGAGATGTGTTGTCAACAGACTAGAATTCTGCCTTTTTTGCTTCATCTTATTCTCGCACCCATTTGTCTGTATTAGAGTGGCAAGGTATGATCTCAAGTTATTGTTATTGAATTCATTTTTCTGAATCATTGGTTGTCTCAGATGAAGACTAACTCCTCCTGCTGCTCTCTCTGCTGGGTCTCAACAACTTCTTTCTGCTTAGTCACAGATTGCCATCATGGCTTTGAGGTTGCGTGTTGCCAAGACGTACTTTATTGAAAAGATTGTTGCATGTATGAGCGGTTCGTCACAAGTAACAGTCCTCTGCTACTTCTGCCCGTCCTCACTCCTCATGACTTGAGATGTGCTACTCAGCCTGTGTGATGTTTTCTGTGGCTCTGGTCAAGTCTGATCAAATAACACTGATCACAGAAGATCACAGCTGTTTGAAAACACATGGGCAATCATCTATGGAGGAAGACAGTGACGATAGATTTTGCCATCAAAAATAATATTTGAAAGAGTGCCGTTCTCTCCTCATTATGTAGATACATATATATATATATATAGATCAGTGGGAAAAACTATCATTGTAAAAAAACTGAAAATAGAACAAAACTATTTCTAATGCCTGTTTTATTTTTTTTCATTGCCAATAAAACTTTTTTCCTACACAAGCATCTCAATGCCAATGTTTCCTTTTTTCAATGCCAAAGTTGACTCTCACAGCTTCATAATTATCAGACGGAGGTTCTAATGAAAGATGCCATCAAGTGGTATTATTAGAAATCCAGTGGATCCAGTGTCTTTTTCCACTAGTCCCCCACCTTAATGCAGTGCACTGTAGTGGCCCATTAACGTTTGTGTTATAACAGTTTATTGCAGCCTTTAAAGGAGCAGTGTATACGATTTAGTGGCACCTAGTGGTGAAGTTGCAGATTGCAACCAACTGAATTCCTTTCACTCCTTTTCTAAGCGTGCTGAAGAACTAGAGTGGCCTTCAGGTAACAAAAAGAAGCAAACGTCTCTAGAGCCAGTGTTTGGTTTGCCCCTTCTGGGCTACTGTAGCAACATGGAGAATCTGTGGAGTGGACCCATTCCCATGTAGATGTGAGGGGATCATTCTCTTGCAATAAAACCCTTCTTAGTTTCAGATGATTATATACTAATAAAAACATGGTTGTGAATATTATATTCAATTTCTGCCAATAAATCAACGTAAATCATACACACTGTTCCTTTCATATAAATACATATAGAGAGAAATATAATGTATAGTAGTTCTATTGTATTAACGTAGTGTTTGTGAAAAATCACAATGGTTAATGTTTTCAATTATTTTTATTTGTACTGAATAAACATAATTGGCATATTTTGAAATATAACAGGATTATAAACTATAGAACATCTAGTATTAAAACTGCTTCGTTAATGTAGTGCTTGAACTGCAGTGACTGTTCAAATGTTTGATCCTCATCAGACTGATGTTGTTTTAGAGCTTTATACACCTGCCACCAGATGATTTGTGTTCTCAGGAACTACATTCTTACAGACATGCTGACGAGGAAGTAATGTAACGTTATTCGCTGTATGCATAGTTGAGTGCAGGTTGTTGCTGAGTGATTCCGTGGGCCGATCCTTGAAGTCCCTTTGTCTGTTTGTCAGTTGTGGGCCTTTATGTACAAAACTCCACAATTCCACCTCAGAGTCAAGTATTGATGCTAGTTATTAATGAGTGGTGAAAAAAAGTTTCACTCCCTCAGCTTTCCTCTGATCCTCATCTCGTCAGTATTCTGCTTCCTCGTTGCTTTGTCAGAGGTTTACATATTGGACCGGTCCTCTGCTCTCAGCTTCACTCCTGAAACACAGAGAGGAACGAGTCCATCAAAACAGTCTGAGCTGAAAGTTGGGAGATTGACGGCGGGCTCTATCAGCTCCAGGTTTGTCTATCTGTGAAGTTTTGAGGGAATTCAGATGGTGATTAGGACGTTTACACATCATACTGTGGAGGAGCTCATCAGGTTATTTATTATTGGTAGTATAACGTCATACAACATCCACAATATTAATATCACTTACAGAATGTATATTTGCAGTGAAATTGAAATGACAGAAGTGTATCATACAGTGTACACATGGCTGTGTACGTTATTGATGCTGTATGATGGACTGGAGGGCTAGAGGCGGCTATGTTCATTCTGAAGTGGTTAATATCATGTTTGAAATCTACAGGGAACAGAAATACACACAGTAATCACTCCACATGATCAACTTCAAATAAACCCTGTCTGAAGTATGTACATGTATGTATCAAACAATACAATACACAGAAATCAAATATCCACAAATAATCAAAAAGTATGCAAGAAAATAAGAATACAGCTTTTCTATCCATCTATTTATGCTGACTAGATAACTATCCAGTAAGTATTCACGTCTCTTCACTTTTTACACTTCTGTTCATGTTTCTATACATTTTTTTACGCTTCAACCTTGACTCAATACCCCCTAAGGACAAAGTGACAACAGGATTTTACAAAAATACATGATTATTACTTATGTATCACAGGGACATAAGTATTCAGACTCTTTGTTGTGAAAGTTGGAATTTAGCCTCCTGTTTCTTCACCTTGATAGGATTCTATTCTACATGTTTAGGAGAGACACACATCTGTCTGTAGAACGTCTCATAGCTGACAATGTATATCAGTAAAAAACAAGCCAGGAGGTATGTAGAGCTCAAAGACTCAAAGGATTGTGTCGAGGCACAGATCTGGTGAAGGTTACAAGAAAACACGGAAGCATTAAAGGTTCCAAAGAGCGCATTGGCCCTCATAATTCTTTAATGCAAGAAGTTTGGAACAACCACGGCTCCTTGGAGAGCGGGTGGCCTGAGCAATTGAGGAAGTAGACTTGTGGTAAGAAAGGTGACCACAAACTAGATGGTCGCTCCACATATCCTGTGTGGAAATGAGAGAAATTTCCAGAAGGACAACAATCACTGCAAAACTCTGCCGATCTGGCCAGACGGAGGCCTCTCCTTAGTGAAAGATGCATGAAAGCACCTAAAGGACTCTCACTGTGAGAAACAAGATGCTCTGGTCTGATGAAACCAAGATTTAACTGTTTGGCCTCAATTCCAAGCGTCATGTCTGAAGGAAACCAGGCACCATTCATCACCTACACAGTACCATCCACATGGTGAGGCATGGTGGTGGAGCTGATTCTCAGCAGCAGGGACTCAGGGACTGACCAGGGTTGAGGGAAAGCTGAACTGAGATATTCATGAAATCCTGGTCCAGAGAGCTCAAGACTTCAGACTGGGCCGAAGGTTGACCTTCCAACAGGACAACGGCCTTAAGCGCAGAGCCGAGACAATGCAAGAGTGACTCTGTGAATGTTCTCGAGTGGCCCGGCCAGGATTCAATCATGTTCGATTGGGTTCAATCAGCTCTGGAGAGAACTGAAGATGGCTGTCCACCTTATCTTGTTTTCGCTTAGCCAGTATGGAATATTGTAGTGTAGACTGATGAGGGAAAAATGGATTTAACGAAATGTTAGCATAAGGCTGCACCATATAAAAACATGAAGTATCCGAATCACTTCTGAATGCACTGAATGTAGATCTATCTACATTTTGCACTTGTCCCAAGGTGTTATTATTCCAGTTCATGGATGTGTATACAAAAGAAAGATTGGGAGATGTATGACAGAAAGTAAGTATTGCGATGCAAATGCTGCTTGTAGTTAAGGTCAGTACTTAGGATGTTTGGATGGAGCGCAGTGAAAATCATGTTTCTGAATCTGAACACGGGTTCAAAATTCATTTTGAATGACAGGAACCAAGACACAAACTGACAACACTTGAAGTAATATACAGCACGGTGAGAAAATCAACCAAGATAAACACCGAAACATTCAGTGAGACCACAGACAGGAGTCAACTCGAACTTATTCATTTATGGGGAAAATTAAAAAAAGCAGGAGTGTCACTACAGAGTTGTAGCCATGCTGTCTATCAAGGCTAACATGATCCTAAATATCTTGTTAAGCTCTCAATAGATCACAGCATTTGGCCTGCCCAAGCACACACATTTCATATTTAAGCTAATGTTGATTATTTACTATTATTACTATGAGATTATGTGTACAGCGCAAACAATTATAATTTAGTGTGAAGTTCCTCTTTATGTCAGGATCCCTGTCAGACCAGGCACCTCCCATGGCCACACAGCTGCAGCCACGCCAGCCGATTATCTCCTGCAGGCTGACACACCAGACTCAGGTCCCACTAACGCTTTCCCTGGCACTATATAAACTCTGGTCCTGCAGTCTGGGGTTGTCAGGTCGTACCGTCTTTCACCCGCTTCAACCCCGTTGCATCTTCGGCCTCGAGCGCCTGCCTCCGGTGTCCGTCGGTCCGGGAATCCCCCGTGCCCTCCTTTGTGTTTACGGACAACTCACCGCCGCTCTGCCCTCCGTTGTGTTAGCGGACTACACACGCCGTCAAGCTGCCAGCTCTCCGGTGTCGAGCCACGGGACATCACGCCGTCAAGTTGCCAGCCCTCCGGTGTCGAGCCACGGGACTCACACCGTCGATCTGCCTACTCTCTGGTGTCGGACCACGGGCTCCACACCTTCACACACCTTCAAAATAAAACCTGTTTATATCAACTTCTGTCTCCTGTGGTCTTGCTATTGGGTCCTAACCGTGAACTCCCGTGACAGAACGACCTGACCATAATGGACCCAGCAACCACAGGAGCAGCTACGCCGTACAGGCCTAACAGTCTGCTGGAGGAGATGAGAAGTTTCGCCGCTGAAGTTTCTCGGATTAGCTGTTTCGTGCAGGAACTAGCCCGGACAGTCAAGTCTCCACCAGTTCCAGCACCCGCA
Organism: Anarrhichthys ocellatus; assembly: GCF_004355925.1. Classification (NCBI taxonomy): domain Eukaryota; kingdom Metazoa; phylum Chordata; class Actinopteri; order Perciformes; family Anarhichadidae; genus Anarrhichthys; species Anarrhichthys ocellatus. The sequence goes on along the minus strand of NW_022280231.1, from coordinate 202,197 downwards.
CTATTCCCTCCTGTCCTCGCTCCGCCGGTCTGGGAATCCCCCGTGCCGGCTCCAGATCCCTATGACGGAACACTGGGGAAGTGCCAGGGCTTCCTGTTGCGATGCCAACGGGTATTTGACCGTCAGCCTCAGACTTTTGACTCGGACGGGTCCAAGGTCTCCTACGTGGTTGCATTACTGCGGGGAAGGGCTTTGGACTGGGCCGCGAGAACATTAAGTGTTGATCGGCCAAATGCTGTGCTTTTTGTGGACTTTGTGGAGGATCTGAGGAGAGTTTTTGATCCTCCGGTGGCCTCCAATTATGTGGCTAAGCACCTTCTCAGCCGGAGACGGGGCCGAGAAGGTGTAGCGGAACACTCGGTGGTCCGGCCAACTCCGGCTCCCCGTATTCGGACGGCATTCCGGCCGACACCATATCTAGCTGCTGCCTTGGAGCCGCAGCGAACTCCAGCTCCTGTTCCTGCCGCCTCTGCGCCGCAGCCAGCTCCAGTCCCGGCCGCCTCTGCGCCGCAGCGACCTCCAGTCCCGGCCGCCGCCGTCTCCGAACAGCAGCCAGCTCCAGTCCCGGCCGCCGCCGTCTCCGAACCGCAGCGACCTCCAGTCCCGGCCGCCGCCGTCTCCGAACCGCAGCGACCTCCAGTCCCGGCCGCCGCCGTCTCCGAACCGCAGCGACCTCCAGTGCCTGCCGCCGCTGCCGTCTCGGAGCAGCAGCGACCTCCAGTGCCTGCTGCCGTCTCGGAGCAGCAGCGACCTCCAGTGCCTGCCGCCGCTGCCGTCTCGGAGCAGCAGCAACCTCCAGTGCCTGCCGCCGCCTTCGGGTTGCAGCGACCTCCAGTTCCTGCTGCCGCTGGACCAGCATCCTATTCCCCGGAGCCCCGACTCAGAGAGTCCGAGTCCAGCCCGCCGGAGCACCCGTGTCCGGAGCCCTTCTGCCCGTCCGGCCGTCCGCCGGCTCTTCTGCGGCCCCGTGGCTGGTCAGATCCAGTCACCCATCCTCCGGACCCCCTCCGCCCACCCTGGTTGGCTTTGTATCTGCTGGGACGTCCCTCCTCCGGACCCCCTCCGCCCACCCTTGTTTGTTGTTCTGGACGGTGTAGCTACGTCTGGAATCCGTTCCTTGAGGGGGGGGTACTGTCAGGATCCCTGTCAGACCAGGCACCTCCCATGGCCACACAGCTGCAGCCACTCCAGCTGATTACCTCCTGCAGGCTGACACACCAGACTCGGGTCCCACTAACGCTTTCCCTGGCACTATATAAACTCTGGTCCTGCAGTCTGGGGTGGTCAGGTCGTACCGTCTTTCACCCGCTTCAACCCCATTGCATCTTCTGCCTCGAGCGCCTGCCTCCGGTGTCCGTCGGTCCAGGAATCCCCCGTGCCCTCTGTGGTGTTAACGGACTACTCACCGCCGCTCCGCCCTCCGTGGTGTTAACGGACTACACACCGCCGCTCTGCCCTCCGTTGTGTTAGCGGACTACACACGCCGTCAAGCTGCCAGCTCTCCGGTGTCGAGCCACGGGACATCACGCCGTCAAGTTGCCAGCCCTCCGGTGTCGAGCCACGGGACTCACACCATCGATCTGCCTACTCTCTGGTGTCGGACCACGGGCTCCACACCTTCACACACCTTCAAAATAAAACCTGTTTATATCAACTTCTGTCTCCTGTGGTCTTGCTATTGGGTCCTAACCGTGAACTCCCGTGACACTTTAATTAAGTACAATCTATACTTCTTTCTTCACTTCAACTACAATGCAAGTAGTGGAAACTCTTCGTGTTGAAAAGAGTTCCAGTTGGGATATTTGGGACCTCAGGTTTATGGTAGCGCAAAAATACAAATCACAATGAAGTAAAAAGATGTCTTTTTTCCTGCCTACTGTGGACACAGACTCAGTGGCTCTGAGGAAAATTGAAAAAGTGTCCCCCCACGAACACACACACACACACACCCCCCCCCCCCCCCCCGTCTTTCCACCAGCTGCTGATGTCTGACAGGCTGATGATGACTGTGTTTTTTCCCCTCCTTGTTTCAAAGTATGTTGGAGCAGATGGCCTGGAGAGGCAGAGTGGGGGAATGTGTTGGAGAGACTGCTGGTGAATGTGCCAAGTGTGTGTGTGTGTGTGTGTGTGTGTGTGTGCACTTGTGTGGTTTCAGTTCGCGTGCCTTCTCGCTGCCCTCTGCCCTTCATGGCGCCAGCTCCACTTCCCTTCCACTCTAAACATCTGGTGTCTGGAACTTTGAGCACACACACACACAATGCAGGCATGCACACAGAGAGAAACAGCCAGCAGGGAAAAAGCCCTCAGCTAGTTAACATCTAAAAGAGCAACATGACTGTAATAGTGTGAAGCTGGATGTGAAAGCAGAACACTTTGACCGTCTCATAAATGAAAATCTTCAATCCAAGCTTGCTCACTTTAAAATATATTTATTTAATAAGGGTGTTGAATGTGTGTAAAATTACATTTTATCCCTTTTTGTAGCAAAACGTAATGCCAATGTGTTCTTCAAATGTTTAGTTAATAGTTTTGTATTAAAAGGAAGAAAAAAAGGAAAAAAGACTTTTGGGAAGTCAAAAAAAACAACAGATTTTATTTGAGCTAAACAGGGCAAATATATATTTTTTCTAAACAGAATGCATTACGCTTCTGTAGCAGGCTGCCAGAGTGTCGGTGTTATACATATACTGTATATACCATAGGGAACACGAAAGTGAACAAACTTGTGCAGTAGCCTACTTGTTAATGGTACTGAAGAGTAGAGAACACATCTAACTGACATTTGCAGCCACATTTACGTGCTGTTTAATGTGCTACAGCTAGCAGCTAGATGTTAGCTGTGCACTGTTCCCTGGTGAATGTTTGTTTGGTGGCTCGTTCAAGAAGTAGTGTTCATGTTTGTAAGTTAGATAAGAAGGAGACTTTAGTGAGAAAGCTAATGTGGGTTGTTGGTCAGAATCTGTGGCTCTTGTGTTATGTTATACGAGAACATGTTTACATTCTTCAATATTCAAAAACGTTTTTTTTCTCATACTGTCTGTCTGAGTATACCTGTATTCACCATCTGTGAGCTGTGTTGCTAGGCAACAGCTTGGGTCCATGTTTACTTCCTGATTCACACACTGCAACGGGAAATTAACTGGGACACATTCAGAACGTTTCAGGTTATTTTTTCTATGGTTGATGGCGGAAATAAATGTCGGACAGTTGAACGGCTTCCAGGGCGATAAGCCACGCCCCCCTCTCTGGCACGTTGGTCCCGGCAAGTGAATGCGGCGCAAATTACGTGATTAACACGTGTGAAGGCGGCATAAGACATGAATCTCTTGTTGCATTTGTCAAGACAACAGGTAAACATGAAGAATGTGTTAAGTTTGTACCAGGAGTGGGTCAGAAAACAGGGAGGCCTCTAACTCAAATATGATCAAACATAATTATAAAGCAGGGGAAATAGAACTAAGGGCCTGGTTCATGAGTTTCTTTCTGTAGTCGGGGCCCCATCCACTACTTCAGAGTGTATGTGAGAGAAGGAGTGCAGTCTCACCTTCCTCTTCTTGCTCCTGCCCTCGGCCTGCAGGGTCCTGGTGCACTGCTCCACACACTGAGAGAAGTTCAGACTGCCATGGTCTGGACTGTAGTCCAGCTCAGCCAACTGAGCCAGAGACAGGATGTAGTTGCAGGCTATACGTAATATTGCCAGCTTGGATAGCTTCTGCCCATAAGAGTAACAAGGCACCTGGAGAGAGGAGGAAATAGAGGGAGTTGGGGATAGAATTTTTGTATGTCTCTGCAAACCACAGATGCAGGTGGACGTTTTTGAAGCAAGTGACGTAGTCCATCGAGCGACGCACTGAGCAGGTGACGTAGTCATCAAGTCCCTTTTATTAAAATTTACATGGTATAATAACATTGAAAGTTATATGGTATAATAACAGTATTGAAAGTTACGTGGATAATAACATTGAAAGTTACGTGGAATAATAACATTAAAAGTTCCGTGGTATAACATTGAAAGTTACGTGGTATAATAACATTATTAAAAGTTACGTGGTGTAATAACATTGAAAGTTACGTGGTATAATTACATTGAAAGTTACGTGGTATAATTACATTGAAAGTTATGTGGTATAATAACAGTATTGAAAGTTACGTGGAATAATAACATTGAAAGTTACGTGGTATAATAACACTATTGAAAGTGACGTGGTATAACACCGTTATTGAAAGTTACGTGGAATAATAACATTGAAAGTTACGTGGTATAATAACGTTATTATAAGTTACGTGGGATAATAGCATTAAAAGTTACGAGGTATAATAACATTGAACGTTATGTGGTATTATACCGTTATTAAAAGTTATGTGGTATAATAACATTATTGAAAGTTACGTGGTATAATAACATTGAAAGTTACATGGTATAATAACATTTAAAGTTACGTGGTATTATACCGTTATTAAAAGTTACGTGGTATAATAACATTGAAAGTTACGTGGTATAATAACATTATTGAAAGTTACATGGTATAATAACATTATTGAAAGTTACATGGTATAATAACATTGAAAGTTACGTGGTATAATAAATTGAAAGTTACGTGGAATAATAACATTGAAACTTACGTGGTATAATAACATTATTGAAAGTTACGTGATATAGTAACGTTATTGTAAGTTACGTGGGATAATAGCATTAAAAGTTACGAGGTATAATAACATTAAAAGTTATGTGGTATAATAACATTGAAAGTTATATGGTATAATAACAGTATTGAAAGTTACGTGGAATAACAACATTGAAAGTTACGTGGAATAACAACATTAAAAGTTACGTGGTATAATACCGTTATTAAAAGTTACGTGGTATAATAACGTTATTGAAAGTTACGTGGTGTAATAACATTGAAAGTTACGTGGTATAATAACATTATTGAAAGTTACGTGGTATAATAACATTATTGTAAGTTACGTGGCATAATAACATTGAAAGTTACGTTGTATAATGTTATTAAGTTACGTGGTATAATAACGTTATTACAAGTGACGTGGTATAATAACACTATTGAAAGTTACGTGGTATAATAACGTTATTGAAAGTTACGTGATATAATAACGTTATTAAAAGTTACGTGGTACAATAACACTATTGAAAGTTACGTGGTATTAATAACATTATTAAACAAAGACATGACTTTCACCCAGGAGTCCTCTGTTCCTGTTGCATGTGAAACTGATGTTAACTGTATACTTGTTACGTTACATAAGAAAGTCTGCTTAGTGTGGTTATGTATTTACCTTAGTTATGTTGTCTTGATATGTTGTTATGTCATTATTTGAACACAAACCATGATCTTTTTTCAAACCTTTACCAAGCAGTTTTGTTGCCTAATTCTGACCAATTGTTTCACAATGTCAATCATGTTACGTTACTTGCATTACTGTGATACAAACTGATATGAAACATATTCATGAAACATATATTTTTCCACAAATGTCCACATTCATTGTAGCCCGTAGTTTGCAGAAATGCACAATGCCAACATTTTTGCAGAGCTCGTTGAACAGATGTGATGTGATCAGATTTGTTCGTTCTTGTTAGAATTCTAGTTGTGGTATTTTGGATTAGCTGTGGTCTGCACAGTCTTCTTAGGTAGACCAGTGAGGAGGACGATGTCTATGATGCATTATAAACATACTTATAGTGAGTTACAATCTGCTTATAGCAATGTTATAAGCACTGACAAATATTCAAAATGCTTTATAACAATAATTATAACAACACATTATAAAGTACTTTATATAATATAATACTTAATAAGTGCTAATAAGTTCACTAACTCGAGGATCATATTGTATTATAATTCTCATAGTTGTAATACATTACAATCTTTTAATAATGATCACTTTTATAATACATTATAATGTGATAACAAGTTACTCTAAGTGGTCATTCTTTATGTATATTGCAATGACGATATCATCTGGGGTATTGGAGGGAATTATAAATTTACATTATTATCATAATTATTATATTAAGACCTGTATATTAGGATGAGCAGACTCCATTTCCTGAGGAAGCTGAGATCCTTGGACGTGTGCCAGTGTACTTGGCTGTCGTCTGCTGGGGGAGCAGCACTGAAGCCAGTGACACCGATAAACGTAATAAACTGATTAAGAAGGCTGCCTCCTTTCCTGACCATCCTCTCCACTATAGTGGACAGACAGCGGAGCTCTTTCTCTGATTCAGACTGATTCTGGCGAAAGCACCAATACAGGAAATATTTCCTCTGCAATACCTCTCCTCTGTCGAACAGAAAACTCTCAGCTAGTTTCTGTCCGAACCATTAAGCTCTGTTTCTGCACATGCTGAAATTGCACATTGTTTTTCTCTCACTCTACCTCATTTCATTTCAATTTTGCAACAAGAACTGCAACAAGATTGCAAAGTTATGTCTCATGTATATAGTATTTGCTTTGTTATTCTATGTTTATATTTTATATCCTACTTGTGGTTTCTTATATCTAAAGTGTATTCTAATATATTCTTTATACTGTGTATTCTATAGATATACATATCTGGTGTTGATATGTATATTTACTGAAGTGCTTGAATAACCTGCTGCTGTAACACAATACTTTGCCAATTTGGGATTGATAAAGTACATTTTATTAAAAAAACGTACCAACATGATTATGGTGTGATTTTTGCAGGGATCTATACCAAACAAAGTTTTCTTTAGTCTGTAGAAGCCGATGTGTAGGCCAGGACATCTCTGCAGCCCACTGACAGAAATCTACCTGCCCAAAGTTAGTTATTACTTACCTATACAAATTGTTTTATTTATTAGTGGTTATGAAATAAGACCACAAACTTATTGTCACTCACTTTTTTACCACTTGCTCGATTGGGCAAGTGAGTTGCTAGATTTACAAGCACAACGTGGCATTTTACTTGCTCAGTATTGTGTTGACACTGCATTGCCGGTTTGAGAAGCTGAGAGGAATAAATCTGTTTTTATTAAAAATGGAGAAACGTATGGCTCTTTCAAGTTTCTATCAGTTTTGGGTGGCAGTGGAGTTTTATGACATGGTGGCAAACGATTTATGAAGCTTTGTGTTCTTATAAGCAAGACTACAGCAGTAAACTGATGCCATCAGCCTTACTTTTTAAATGTGATCAGACAGAATCTCTTGTTGGCGCTGGCCCATACAGCTGCTCTGCATGTGGCCATCCTGATGTTGGTCTGCTATAAGAACATTATACAGCACTTTAAATGAGAAACTAAGTGAACCTGTATTCACTTCACCTACAGACCGACAGACTGTAAGTGAAGTTTTTATTTCCTGCAGTATATTGTCAGCATCTGCATATTGAAGCCACCTTAAACATATTTACTGAAAGCCAAAACAATGTATGTGATTCTGAGCAATGTTTATGTGTACAGTATGCGTGTGTTTGAGCTTGTATATGTGTGCGTGTGTTGTGTTATCAGTATAGAATGTGAGTCTGACCTGTTTCCTAAGGGCCTCAAACGCAGCACTGATGGTATGGACCCGGGTTCTCTCTCGGGCGTTGGCTAGAAGCCTCCTGGTCTGCTGGATGGCTTTGACCTCTGGGAGACGGCCAGGTCTACCAGCACTCCCCCCAGCCTGCCTCCTGGGAGACTCCTGAGAGCAGAAGGACATTTGTTTTTCCGTTTCACTGAACTAAACAACAGCACCATTTTATTGAACTTGTCCTCTGGAACAGAGCTTGTAACCCACAAATCCCTCATGGGGTTTTTCCACAGGACAGCAAGGTTACCTTGCATTTGCTATACCTTCTTCACAATAAAATCATCCCACCAGTTCATCAGTGAATAGTTGTTAATGTGAACAGCAGCAGTAGGAAATATAATCATGAATATACCCTGCTGGTTTGGCACGCCGTGGCTGACCCAGGCCCATGGAAAACCCTATCAGAACTACGAGGCAGCAGTTAAACCTTCTAACCAAACACTCATTAACACCTCACCATGATCAACCTCAGGATCACGTGCACCTAACTACAGCAGATGATTCAAATTAATTTTTAACATTTCAATGTATTGTTTTTCCTTGTCATTTTATTAGAAATGTGTTACCTCACTGGGTTGGCAGTTTTTTTTTTACTTTAAGAAAATAAGATTTGGGGATGTTTTAAGTTCATAATGGAATCCAGCAAACAAGGCAGCTTGAAGCAGCATAAGGACTGTTCAATCACAATGCTGTGCTACATGTTTCATAGGTCACCAGAATGAGACAACGCACATTTACTCTTGGGCCTGGAGATAGCCAGCATACATTCTCATGTGCATTCCTTCTATTACAGTATTGAGGATGGGCAGATCCCTACCGCAGTGACTGAAACTCAATTATTCATTTGGCATAAATGAATGTCCCATTGAAAAGTACTGATTAATAACTGCTGATGAGTATTGCCCATACCAAATTATCGCAACACATGAGACAAATCATCTCACAAAGAGGTAAAATGCACTTAATGCTAGCAGTAACTACTGATTAATATATTGTTTTTTTTTCAATTAAGGGCATGTTTTGTAAGATATTAAGTTTACTATACACATACAAGTCAATGGGATTTAATACATTTAGCTCAAATCAATTAAAAATATTGCAATTCATTTTCAGTCAATTGACTAATGATGAATTAATTTCAGCTCTAATTCCATTACATCAATATTTCTCCACGTTATTTTCTTCATGACACTCCACACATTCACCTCAGGTGACTGGTCCTGGGGCTCCATATACTCGTGGCACTGGGTCTGGGAGGCTCTCGGGACAGGCAGAGCTGAAGTTTGGGGCTCCAGGGAGAAGGCCAGGTGGTTGGGTGAATGGCTGTGGCTGCTGCTGGATGATGTGGACAGAGGAAAAGTGGAGCAGAGGCCCAGTTTGAGTCTGTTGGACAGAGGCTGGGAGATGGCGGTGGGCCAGTGGGAGATCTCAGAGTTAGAGAATGGAGAGGAGGGTAACTGGGACAGTTTGGAAGTGATGGCGGGCACGTTAATGCCAATTCTCATGTCTATGGCGCCGCTCTGAGCTGGAGCCACGTTACCTTGTGGTAGTCCGGACAGCATCCCCGTAGTACTGGCCATCCCCTCCTGTGACATCATCAGCTGTCTCTGTAGAGGATCCAACCTGCTGACATTACACGCCTCTGTCTGGGAGTCATCTACCGAGTTCACATCCGACATGTTCTCTGGGTAGGTGTTCATCCTCTCAGGCTCAGGGCCGCTGTAAAGCCTTTTAGGCTCCCGAGACTTCCTCTTGAACTTCTTGTTAGTGTCTGGCACAGAGATCAGCACTGGGTCTTTGTTAATGGATCTACTCCAGGTATTACTCAGTGGATGAGGGTTCTTCATTTTCCGACAATCAGTGTAACTAACAAGCTATTGAAGTGAAATGTTAACAACTAATCTAATTTCAACTATGCAAAATGCACCGCGTGTCTCGAATGCAAAATGATTCAATTCCACAAAGTTTCACTGTCATCTTTCACAATGTTCCCCTGCTTGCATTGGCTTCATTACTGTAAAAAAGTGGAAGGAGACTTTTTGTGTTTCAGACACAGCTTTTCGTACAAGTCTATGTGAAGGTTTCCAACTCATAATGTACTCATACTTAACCAGTATGAGTTAAAAAAAAAAAAAACCTTCGTTCCTGACAAACCTTCAGCTGCCAACAGCGTAACACAAGCTGTTCAAGTGCACTGACAGAAGCTGCACAGCCGTGTGTGTTGCTTCAACTTTACCAGCAGAGTTTCTGTGGCTCCACTCTGTCTGCATAGCAGCATCCTGAATAATCCACATTAGTACACAAAGCTGTGTAACATCTGCTATTCCGCACAAGTGGCCCCTCTAGTTCCAGACTGCAGGGAGCTTTCCTCAGCTGTAAAGGTTTCTCTCTGTGTGAGCGGTCCAGGCCTGTGCCTCAGAGTTGGGCTTACAGTGGAGCTGTCTGAGCGTGGCTCCAGTCAGTCTGCATAGCAGCACTGTGAATAACCCACACTGACACACACACTGAGCACAGATCGGCTGCAGCGGAGCCGCAGCTGCTGGACAAAATAATGGGAACAGCACATGAACAGGATGGCAATTCTTCATGAGCAGTTTAAAATGCTAAATGCATTCACACTGACCAGTTATGTAATAATGACCAGATCAAAAACAGACAGTCACAGTATATACACAAGTTTTCAAAGCACCCAGAGGAACGTAAGCTTATTGGATCTTATTCGGAGTTACATAATTGATAACTTGTCACGGGCTGTCAGGAGTGTCAACATATGAAAGACACAGAAAGAGTTCATGCACCCTCAAAGCAATAGTTTCTAAACTCCACCAAACCAGACAGCTTCTCCCAGATGAACTAGTCCCCTACATGCTGCCCCGGGACCGACACATCTCGGAGTCTGTGGAGCTTCGGGTCCCGTCTAGAAGAAACGCTCCGGTATCGCGCTGCCACTTCAACATGTAAAACGGATACAGTAAGTTCCTGCTTATCCCGATAGTAATCTTTGTTTGAAAGTCCAACGAGCTGTATCTTCTGAGCTGACACCGGTAGATCCTCTCCGTGTCTCGCGGGATCCTGCTTCTCTGTGCGTGCAGCGTTCAGCCTGTCATTGAAGGACCAGATAGCTAAATGGTTACAAAGCGAAGCGGGCTCGCGCTCCTCTGCTGGCGTCTGACTGGCTGGAGCTGTCTCGAGGCTCAAACACAAACACATGCAGACAGAGAGGGGGAGAGGGAGAGAGAAAGAGGGAGAGGAAGAGAGAGAGAGAGAGTATCTGTACATTTGTTTTTAGTTGGAGCCTTAGTTTGGAGAGTGTATTTGTAGCCTACATGTTTTAACAAAGATTATTCACTACTAATCAAATAAAAAGAGATTACCCTAAACTCAAAATTACAGAAACGGGTCAGCAGCACCACCTGGTGGCGTATAACAGAACTTACACGCTTGTTTGAATTTGACAAATTAAAAAAGTAAGACAATTAAACCTATTGGATCAAGAGCATATCATGAAACTACATGTTCCAAATACTCTTAATAAAAAAACAAGCAAACATGACGCCCACACCCGGGTTCGCTACTTGATTGGTTCTTAGCAGTCACGACATGTCCTTCCCCGATTGGTCACGCCCCTATCACGTGACCCTTTCCTGGAAAATCACAAACAACAACAACATTGATTACCGATCGACTACCAGATCAATTCACCATGGACAACTGATTACAGGTGTTGCTGACCTTGTTGTCTTTACTAGCAGCTGTTGTTCAGTTAAAGTCTGCATGATTACGGAGGAAGCAGCTGTTATTGGAGCTATTAGTCCAGCGGGGTTATCAGACCTACAGAGCGGCCGTCTGAAGTCACAGTTAGCGGCTTTGAGGAGGGCGATAGACACAAAATGGAGGACTTTCCTTTTCTATTAATGCTTATTTTGTTCTGCACAACTATTGTGAAGTCCACACACATAAACTATAAAGGAACAAAACATTAATTGCTCTCCAGTACGACAGAGACTTCAGCCACCAGCAGAGCTACGAGTGAGAACAAACTGTTTTATTTTTGTTTTTGTACCCTGAAAAAGAGAAGTCAATAACTTGCCTGCAGAAGGAAGGAAACACATTTTCAGAGAAAGACAAGTTCTCTCATCATTAATGTATACATACTGAAAACTTCTCAGAACAATGGAAGTCCGTACGTCGCCCACTGCTGCGTCTTTCGTCAGCGAAGCAGGGCCAAAAAACTCAGCTGGTTCAAGTTATAATCAAAAGTATTTAATAATTAACAGAAGCTAAAACAGTTACAAACTGAATCACACTATCGATAGAAATATGTTCCATGGAGCAGAGAGCAAACGAGTTCCATCCAACAGTCCGACGAAATTCGGTTAGCTATAGAATGGAAGTCATGAGTTCTGAAGTTTCACCCTGAAACACTGTCTTTTTGGTTGAAAATGTCTCGTATCACCTCAGTGATTGGCTGAAATCCCTCTGACTCCTCCTTGCTCTCTGACCCGATAGTGCAGCCTCCTCTGAAGCCAGCATGTCTTTGCTGACCATTTCCTGTTTCCTTCCTGATGCCGGTGTCTCAGCTTGGCTCATCTGTTACCATATATATGGTCGCCTCCTGAAAACCCTCTCTCTACCATTTCATCTAATATCCTTCACAGTTTGATACATCCAGTGACTATACTTATAGTGTTAAATACATTTAATGACTATACTCTTTGGTTTAAAGCTTCTACACCTAAACATATTGTAGACATATAATGTCCTCTATAAGTAAATATATTGTGACATTTAATATATTCTATAAGTAAATATATTGTGACATTTAATATATTCTATCAGTAAATATATTGTATATATATTATAGACATTATATCCACCACTAGGGGTGCTATTACACATACTAAGAATGTTTTTAAACTTAGATTTCTCACATTGAACTGACCATAAAGAAGTCATCTCATAGTAAGAGTTTTACTTGGTGTCTGGGCTCAGTTAGGTCATTGTGTGTTGATTACCTTGATTGTTTTGCTTAAGTTGCTGTATTGTTATAACGTGTATCTTCGCGGACGGCCGAGTCCCGTTATATTGTGTATTTCATACTGTTTGAACCGTGTTGTAATAGATCAGTCACCGCGAGTGGAGTGTGAAATTGTGGTTTTATCAGCAAAAGTAATCAGAATCGCGGCCGGCCGAATTAAACTTCGTCAGCCAAACTTCTGTGAGATAGAATCACGATGGTGGTAAGGATCTGCTTTGCTTTGGAGGATTTCTTTTGTTTTGTTTGCTTTCTCTCCTTCTACTACCACCCCTAATAATGTGTATGTGTATGTGCATGCACATACACACTCCTACCACAGATTGTTTGTTGATTTTAGATAGTATGCTCATAAATGTATAGTAGTTGTTAGTTTTAAATACCATTTGATTTTGGTGTTCAATCGCCCCAAGTTCTCCCACAACTTCCCTTCTCCGTTCTCTACACTGGCTCCCTGTAAGAGCTTGCATCCAGTTTAAGACTCTGGTGCTAGCCTACAGGGCAGTGAAAGGAACAGCTCCTTCCTATCTCCAGGCCATGGTCAAGCCCTACACCCCCGCCCGACCACTGCGCTCTGCTGCCTCGGGGCGATTGGTTGACCCGTCACTCAGAGGTCCCTGCGGCCAATCGACCCGGTCACGGCTGTTTTCTGTCCTGGCCCCACAGTGGTGGAATGAACTCCCCACTGACGTCAGGACAGCGGAGTCGCTGCCCATCTTTCATCAGGCTGAAGACTCACCTCTTCAAGAAGGCCTACCCTGAGCCTTACCAAGGGACTACCATGCAAGGTGCCACCTTGCATATCAAAGCAAAGGGACTTTACATCAGGAAGGTACTCTGGTAGGTAGTGCAATGCTTATATAAAGATCAAATAACATTAAAATACAAATGTAAGTACATAAACAATTGGCTAAATCACATGAAAAATATAAATGAAATCAAATGGGGCCTGCTTGAAATGGCCAGATAGTTTGATTTTCACGTCTCTCTTGGATGTCCACAAAAAGTATTGTGAAAAGCTTCCCTTCACACTTATGCCTGATTTATAATTCTACGACTGTGGGCCTATGCGTTGGGTCCATGCCCCTCTCGGGCGTGCCAGGTACTGTATATATAGTAATGCAGTGGATTGTGTCAGCATGTAATTACTTTAAGCTTTGGAGCCGCAGTTTCCAAATCCTTTTTTCATCTTAATCTTTGATATATTTAGCTTCATATAATATGGCTGGAGAAACAATTATAAAGGAGTTGGTTGATGAAGAGGAGCTTCTGTGCCTACAATTAATAAGGTTAGTGTCGTAACGTATGTGAGCTATTGTGGTGCCTGGCACATTATCACATTCTTCACACTTTACATGCAAGCTCCTTAAACCATCTCTGCAGCTCTGCGCAAGCTTTTCCGTTGTATAAATGAAGTATTAGCGTATCTTGCAATCAGTTAAACTTTAGGATACTAAACAAGGACACAATGTGGGACCATGGTGGCTTGTCTCTCTCTCTGCTCTCTCGACTGTCAACATGCGTCGTCTGTCACTGGGAGGGATGGAAGACCAGATAATTTTTTCATCCTTTGACTGGAAGTATTCTTCTATCGCAGCTGGGTCCTCTTCCTCAGATTCCTCCTCATCAGTTGATTCTTCCTCTTCATCATAAGTGCAGTCCTCCACTTCTGACACTTCTTCCATTTCAGCTTCAGATTCCTCCTCATCAGTTGATTCTTCCTCTTCATCATGATAAGTGCAGTTCTCCACTTCTGACACTTCTTCCATTTCAGCTTCAGATTCTACCTCATCATGGTCATCATTTTCCTGCCCTTCCATTTCAGTGGGCGATGTGGGGGCTTCTTCAGAGGAAGTAGTAGCATGTGGTCTGTAGGTTGGATCCATCACCTCATCATTATTTTCCGCCTCTTCTGACCCTGAATCGTCCTCATCAGTTGATTCTTCCTCCTCATTATGTTCAGCATTGTCCTCCTGGTTATTCTTTTCCACATCATAGTTCAAAATTACCTCACAAGCCTCCTGTGCAGTATAGCGCTTCTGCCTCCTCATTGTGCTGCCTGTCTCTCTCTAAAATGTGAAATGCCCCAACACCTGTGAGAAAAGACCTATTTTTTTGTTGTCATAACCATTGCTTGACCCCACACATCAAACATCCAAGATCAAAGATGTTTTGGAAAGCAGTATGGTGTGACAATTTGCCCCATTGAGCCACTTTGTGCTGCGGGGTCTTTTTGACCCCAGAGGACAACAGAAGTTATTCAATTCAATAAATCACCGTTAATTCAATCAAATTACCTCAAATTTATTTTAATCATGAAGAGCATAGTATCGAACGCCCCCCATTTTTTTCAGACCATTTGATGAATAAAAAACATATTTTGACAGCAAAAGATTTCTTCTGGGGTCATTAATGACCCCAGGACAACACAAGGGTTAAATAGTACATGGTACTTTATGATAAATGTTTTTTAATTTAATTTTTTTCCCTTTGTGTTATTGCTAGTTTTAAATACTGTGAGTACTTCTTCCACTACTGAGTACGTGAATAAATGGAGTTTCCACTTTGCACCAATGATTGTATTATGACTGACCACAGAGTGGCAGCAGAAGGCCACTAATGTCTTGTGAGCAGAGGTACATCCATAAAACTCCTCTGTGATACATTTTTACAGCATTGCAGTCTAACCTCAATCTCTCCCTCTCTCTCTCACACAGACTCTCGACTTCTTCCTCTTCATCACTCTCTCTTCCTGTATCTATTTTTCCTTCTCTATTTGTTATTTTCCCTGTACTTCCCTTTCTTATTCAGTTCCTCCCTTAATCTTTACAGTACACCCAATCTCTCTGCAGCAGTTTGTGATTTTATACAGCATAGATCCAGCTGGCCACACGTTCTTACATTGAACTTCGTAGCAGCCTGCAACAACCCTTGACATGGAGTAGTGTGTGGGGGTGGGTCTGAGATCATGTGTGTGTGTGTGTGTGAGGGTGCTCTGTCTCTCTCTTTCTTCCTGCTGCAGTCTTCTGGTGTCAAACATCATGTCCAGCTGGACTCGTTGCCATTTCCACTGGTTATGTTCAATAAAATAAATGCTTAGCAGTGTACTGTATACAGTGAGGTGTACATTCTGTGTGCATGAGTTTAGAGTTTCCCACTAACCCCCCTTAATGTTTATACAGCATATCCAGCTGTTTCTGCAGCCATACATTATGTCCACTAAAGACCTTCATGTGTTACAGCCTGGAGTCATGGGAAGCCCTTATTGAAAAGGACATCATTTCATTCAGTATGCACTGAAACAAATAGGACATGGATATAATGACTGTCATGGCTCTATAGAGGGTTTCATGCTTCCACCATAAGCCTTCACCACGCACAGAGGGGACATTAATCCACTACATCTTTTACAGCAGATAGTTGTTTGATGCTATGTTAGTGCTCTGAATGTCATTTAGAGCACTTTTTACTGAAAGGGAAACTTATCGCTGCTGTTTTATTAATGGAGTCTGGCGAGGAGAGCAAAGATAAGTTTCCCTGTCAGTTCAGTTCCCCATCAGAAAGGCTGTCCGACGGAAAGATAAAGCCATGAAAATATTCAAAATTTAGTGTACACTAAAACTGATGCCGATTTCTTTTTTGGAACTCTGGTCTTTTTTCTCTAAACCGTAGGTTTAATGTAGGTAATACACCGACTATGGATAATAATAATAATAATAATAATACATTTTATTTATATAGCGCTTTAAAAGGCACTCAAAGACACTTTACATGTTAAAAACAGAAACAATAGAAGCATTTATAATAACAACAAAATCTACGACATAACAGTAAGAAAAAAAAATAAAAATAAGATAAAACAAACATGACTGACTTTAGAGGTTAAAAGCAGATTTGAATAGGTGAGTTTTAAGTGCAGTTTTGAAAGTGGCGAGTGACGGAGAATGTCTGAGGTGTTGGGGCAGGGAGTTCCAGAGGGAGGGGGCAGCAACGGAGAAGGCCCTGTCCCCCCAGGTCCGATGCTTGGACAGAGTAGGGGGGGTAAGGAGGTTGGCGTCGGCAGATCTGAGGTTGCGGTTGGGAGTGTGATGGTACAGGAGGTCCGAAAGGTGGAGGGCTTTGTAAGTGATGAGGAGGATCTTGAACTGGATTCTTTGCTGTATGGGGAGCCAGTGGAGGTTTTGAAGGACTCGGGTGATGTGGTCTCTGTGCGGGAGTGGGAGAGCAGACGGGCAGCTGAGTTCTGGATGTATTGTAGTTTATGGATGATTTAATAAGGATAAGTACCTCATACAACCCCACTTTAAAACACCCAAACTATCCCTTTAAAAGGTGCGGTAGTAAATATGCCAGTGGGGGTTCTGGAATAGATGCTTGAGCTTAAGTTGAGACATTTGATATGGATCACCTCATCAGACTTTTCCTTTTATACCATATCTGTCTTTTCTAATTTGCATGGCTATGGATCAGCACCATGGCACAGACACGATTAGTGACCTAGACTATAATGTTATAGTTGTTATGAAACTGTTTCTCCTTCTCTGTAATGCACCACAAAAGAGTGAGTAAACTAAGATGTAGCCTAATTGATTATCATTACAAGGCTTGAAAACCTAGAACCCCATTTTTTTAAGAAAAGTGATGGTTCATGTAAAGAGGAGGGTAAAGTGGGTTTAGGTGGGGTTGCCTGCATTACATCCCAGCCTATAATGTCCTTTATCAATAAACACACTAACCTCCAGCCAAGAGAAAACTGGTATTGCTTTATGAAGATAACTGGATGTGTAGAACACATCATTCATTTAAGGAGTGTGTTATCCATATTGCTGGAGCTCAAATCATTGATTCACTATGCCTGTTAGCTAAAACTCAAAGCAGTCCTGCTAATGGTGTTTCAGATACGTATGTGTCAACAGGAAAAAAAATGATCTTTGTAATGTGCCTTGTGTGTGCTATTCAGTTCAAAATATGTCCATGTTTAACTTTGAACAATATAACCAGTGAAGCTGTTGCAGATGTGAATGCGCAGGTGTTTGATGCTAATCACCACTAATCTGTATTTAGTGTAGCTGCCTGCTTCTCAAGGATCATCAGTACACACACACACACACACACACTTTAGCCTGTATCCGTGCTACTGTATACAGAAGACAAAGCTGGATTCTCTTATGCTGACACATAATTCAATTTCTGTAGAGTAGAGCACATTAAGTTGCAGCCATCAAATCATTTTCTATTGTAACAGGAGAACCGTCCTGCTGGATAGTTGAAGGGCCAATATTAAAGACTTTTACACTCTTTCACAGCACAAAATGTCAATAATATACGGTGTGTGCACAGGGCAGAGTTATTTATGAATATCAAGGACACTCGGTTCAGGGTTGAGAGTCCTGGCTTCCAAAACTCACATTTTACAGAAAGTTAGTTTGATTCAAGTTTTTACTTTTTTATGAAGTACTTTTGAGAGTTGTCATATCATTTTACTACAAGGATGTTCTAGACTTTTTCTGGACACCTGAACATCCCCTTCACTTCTAAGTGAGATGACATTTATGCAGGTCTATTTAATCTTCAATTCACTGTGTGATGGGTTTGCTTGCTACCCTTGATTCATAAACCTTCCAGAATAACAAGTTCTCTCTGCGCTCATTGACAACATCTTAATCACTTGAAATGACTTCAGGGTTATTGATGTCTGATATTACAGATCATTTTACTGTATTCCAATTTATTCATATCAAAGGAAATATGCCTATCAAATGTGAAAACACACGAGATAACAAAATATTGCAAAATCTCAAAGAAGAATGTGGAGTCCTTCAAGTCAAAATTTCAAATTGCAAAATAAGTCTTTTCATATTTGATCATAAAACTTTTCTTTCAAACCTTAATAAATATAATGGTCTGATTGTTGCTCTCAGGTGGCTTATTGACAATAAAACGTTTTGTCCATTAAATAATCATATCTAAGAAGTTAGAAATACTTTTTGGGATACCCCAGGGTTCTATTGTCTCACTTTTTCTTTTATCAACTAATGCAATATTGTTTGGCTGACTACTTATCCATCACATCTTACCAAATTTCTTATTTGAAATACATTTTTGAAAATGATTTCACATTCCAGCAAACGAGTTCCATCTGCAACAACAAAATATTTATTGCTGTCTCTAGATATGTTGAATGTTTTTCAAACATGCTTGTTTAAATACATGAACTACAGACAAGTTCTCCCAGGCACAATATATTTTCAGACATTCACTTATATTCAACGAGGCAAAAAGGTTATTTCCATTTACCTTATTGTCGTACATGAAGATATCAATGTTTAAAAAAAAAATCTAAAGTAGAGGTGCTATGCATATACCTCAAGAAGCGTTCATCCGATCGACTTCACACTTGGCAGGTACATTGCTGGTAAGTTGGTGCAATTTGGACACGCGACCTGTTCAACATTAATAAACTTTGAATAAACAAACGATGGCTTTCTGTGCAGCTGCGGGGGCGGATGTTCAGGGCTCTGTGGACCGAGTTGGGCACGCCATCCGCAGCGGGCCTTTACAGGCCGCGGCTCGTTGACTGCAGTTCGCTTTTGCTGCTGATATCCTAGGATGCAACCAAACGCCTCTTCAATTCCCTATGGAGTCTATGAGCGGTTCTCAACAACTTTGCTGGCAGCACTCCCGGGGATGAAACAATCGGCCCGTTTAAACGTGCACACACTCCAAACGGGCACAACACTACTATCTACTTATGATCCCCGCCAGGCATAAGGCTAGAGGGACAATGTGTTTGGTTGTGTGGGCATGTTTGTCTGTCGTTCTGTTCACAGCTAATCTCACATACTACTGGAGTCATCAGCCTACTATGTTTTGTGCACATTTATGACTATAGGCTCAACGACCTCTCGTGGTTGAGATGATTCATCCATATATCTGCATAGATTAAAATTATCTCTTGTATGAGGTACGATTGAAAAACGCTTCTGATAAACTTGCCTTCTAGACAGGGGGAAAATTTTGAATTTTCATTCAAACAAACATTACAGCCGTGGTTATTGCAGACACACCTGGCAGAGATCTGCACTCTACCGAGTGCACATTCTAGTTCTAGGTTTGTTTAGCTGTTGTCTTTCTTCCTTTTCTTTGACTACTGTTCATGCTTGCTTGTGTTTTTTGTGTATATAGAAATGCTTTGTGCCATGTGTTCTTTGTTTGTTCATCTGTGTTATGACCAGTGGAATAAGACCCTAAATGCATACACAGAACACAGGGAGCTTAGGAGAATGGGATTTATTTTTTATCTTTTTAGAGAGTGGAGCTAGGAATGGCCTGAGCGCATGTATCTACTACTAGAGCTCAAACAACAAACTGGCAATGAGTGGATGGAGAACCGGAGTAGATACACGGTGGAGTTGATGAGCAGATGGAAGGCAGCAGTGCAAACTGGACAGGTGAGTTGAATGAGCTCTAATCAGGAGGGAGTTGGGATAGTGCCAGGAAGGGAGCCACGCCCACACCACATACCAACAGAGAGAGACAGGGGAACACAGGAGACACAGAGGGAAACGCATTACATTACATTACAGTCATTTAGCAGATGCTTTTATCCAAAGCGACTTACAATAAGTGTATTCAACATAGGTATTCAAGAGAACGACTAGTCACCAGAAGTCATAAGTACATCTCCTTTTTCAAACAAGCATCTAAGAGCATAACCCAGAGCCAACGTACAGAGCAGAAACAAACTAATGTAATAAGTGCATCAAACTAATACGAATACAATAAGTGCAACAAACTAATACAAATACAATAAGTGCAACAAACTAATATGAATACGCTAAGTGGAAGTCTCAGGGTAGTACTTCTTGAAGAGGTGAGTTTTCAGCCTGATGAAAGATGGGCAGCGACTCTGCTGTCCTGACATCAGTGGGGAGTTCATTCCACCACTGTGGGGCCAGGACAGAAAACAGCCGTGACCAGGTCGAACGGATGCAGGGACCTCTGAGCGACGGGGCAACCAATCGCCCCGAGGCAGCAGAGTGAAGTGGTTGGGCGGGGGTGTAGGGCTTGACCATGGCCTGGAGATAGGAAGGAGCTGTTCCTTTCACTGCCCTGTAGGCTAGCACCAGAGTCGTAAACTGGATGCAAGCTCTTACAGGTAGCCAGTGTAGAGAACGGAGAAGGGAAGTTGTGGGAGAACTTGGGGCGATTGAACACCAGATAAGCTGCAGCTTTCTGGACAAGCTCCAGAGGTCTGATGGCCGAATTTTAAACTGTGAATATATATGAATGTAGAAATATCTGATTACAATACATTCAATTTATAGTGAAACACTAAATTTTTATAAATCTTCACTTCATCCTCCTGGAAAGATACTAAACCATGTGATGTGATGATTTTAGACGTGTATGTACTTCCAGCAAGGTTCAGGCTCCCGTCTTTATGCTGAGATGCCTCCTAGTCCTGTTTCCTCCATGTCATCTGAGTCCTCCAGATAGTCTGGAATGGGAAACAGGTCCGGTCGTCCAACCACTATTTGAGCGAACTGGGCCTTTGTCCCTCGCTCAATTGTCATCATGTTCATCATCTGTGCCAGTTGGAGATTTGTCATGACACCCATCTGTTTGTCCATGCTCCTCTGGCACTGCCTCCTCAGGATGGGTACAATGCAGCATGCCAATAGAAAAGCTACAATTAAAAGTATTAATGCACTAATGCCTGTTTTTGCCTATAAATTTGGTCTAGCCAATCCCACGACCACCCCCCTTGCCAGCATTCTTCTTAAGCTCTTGCCTCAAACCCCGAATATTTCTCCATTTCAACAGTATATTCAGTAAAACATTTTCACAGCACACTCAATACATGTCAGCTATGCCTCTTGTTTGTTCACTTAACAAATGACGAGTGGAAATGGTCATAGTTATGTTTTCAGAACTTTGGTCTAGTGGTATTGGGTTTTCATACCATACCGGTCTCCTGATGAACCAAGGAGTGATCTTAGCCTATGGGAGCCAGGACACCACCCAGGTTACTTTACAGTAACCGGTAGTATTGCCTACATCAACCCTTTTCCTATCCGTAGCAAATCCACCACTGGCAAAACATTCATACTTTTCCAATTGATCTGCTTTATAATTAGTGGGAGGCTCATTCTGTGATGTGTAACTCGTAATTTCTGCACATGCGTTGCACAATTGATATTCAGGATACCGATCTCAATAGTCGTGTTTCTTTTGAGATCCATACAAGAGTCCACATTGAACTCCACACATAGGAAGTGCCAATGTTTTTTGCCAATGTTTTTATTTCCACATCTACATTATAGACATGATTTTGATTCCACAGTCAGCTCATTCTGACATCAACATCAGCTGTGTGCTAGCTTCCCCTTTCCATATGGTGTGAAGTTGTCTCTTTCTACGTGCATTAGCGTGCAACTGTCTGAACACTGGGTAGGCTGGTTTGGACTTAAATGGCAATGCTGGCATAGGTCCTGGTCTAACATGGGTTGGAATATGTGTGGTTGCATCGTAGTTATCTCATTCATGGTTTCTGGCTCTGCCCCAGGACGGCTGAGCCACCGTCTGGGCTCTTAAGGTTGGAGTACTGGTAGTTGTTACATTGGATGAGTTTGGATGGCCTCGTCTGCGATATAAGTTATATCTAACAGAACATGATAAATTGCCACAACAACTCCCCCCTCTGGCCATTCCTATGGCTATTAATGTCAGAAACGCTGCAGCAGAATGTCCTGGGTCCTCTGGATGCCCGGGTGGCAGGTAAGTCTAGAGGAGTGTGCCCACTGGATGACGTCGGACCGTAGGCCCCGAGGGACGAACAGGCGGTTAGGACCGGCTTGACCCCTAGTCGCGGCCCTCACCGATTCCTCAATCTCCCAGGTGAGGACAGCTACTTGGCAGGAGGCAGGAAGGATTGAAGAGGAGCCAGAGGTAGGTTCCTCCTCCCCCTGGAACTGCCGGGAAAGGGCATCAGGCTTGACATTGCGGGACCCGGGGAGATAGGAGAGCGTGAAGTGGAACCGTGTGAAGATTAAAGACCACCTGGCCTGTCGAGAATTGAGTCTCTTGGCTGTGCGGATGTACTCAAGGTTCTTATGGTAGGTCAAAACCAGGAATGGGAGTTTGGTCCCCCCCAGCCAGTGACGCCACTCCTCCAGGGCCAGCTTCACTGCTAGTAGTTCCCGGTTGCCAATGTCATTGTTTCTCTCGGCGGGGGAAAGCCGACGAGAAAAAGGGATGGAGCTTCTGGTCAGCGGCAGAGCGGTGGGACAAGACTAGGTTTGGGTACCGAAACCCGGTGCCAATATGGCACTCATAGTATTATTACAACTGTGCACGCTTAGAAACAAACCCCTCCATCATTCTGGCGAAGCTTCAGTCATGATTTATTAAAAAAAAAAAAAAACGAGACCGAGATCTGTCAAACGGCTGGCAGGCTACTGACTTCCTCCATCGACATCCGAGTACTTAGCGCTGCCGCTCATAAGCACAACATCCACAGGACGCGAAACCTTCTTCTTCTTCTTCTTCTTATTCTTCGAGGTGTAGTGGTGGTTGGCAAACGATGAATTGGCGCATTACCGCCACCAACTGGTAAAATTAAATTAGTCAGGAGAGGTGTTGTATTTTGCCAGAGAAGGCAAATATGCTCATATTTCTGCAAAATAATTGCTGAAGTTTGAAGCTGTAGTGTGTGTACAGAGTGTGTGCGTTTTGTATTTATTTATATTTATTCAAGTACACTGTAAACTGTTATATTGTTCATAGTTTGAAGCTGTAGTTTGAAGCCAAGTGTTTATTTATTTATATTTATAGTATATTTTAAACAGTTAATATATTGTTCAATTTGAGGAAAAAAGTATCTGTTCAGGCACCGTTTTAGCACCGGTATCGGAAAAAACCCAAACGATACCCATCCCTAGACAAGACACCCCTAGTCCTATGTCGGAGGCATCCACCTCCACCACAAATTGTCTGTCCGGATCCGGGACTTGGAGGATGGGTGCTGAGGTGAACCTGGACTTCAGGTTCTGGAAGGCCTCTTCGGCTGCAGAAGTCCACAGGAATGGAATCCTGGAGGAGGTGAGGGCAGTGAGTGGGGAAGCAACAGAGCTGTAACTCAAAGGCCGTTGCGATGAGTGGCAAGGGGTACCGGTTTTTAACCGTGATCTCATTTAAGCCCCGGTAGTCGATGCAGGGTCTGAGGGTCTTGTCCTTCTTCTCCATGAAGAAAAATCCATCCCCTGCGGGAGAGGATGGGGGGCGGATGAGACCGGAAGCCAGGGAGTTGTTAATGTAATTGTCCATTTTCTCTCTTTCAGGAGCAGACTGGGAATAAAGGCGCCCCTTAGGTGGGAACGTACCAGGATAGAGGTTGATAGCACAATCATAAGGATGGTGGGGAGGCAGAGACATGGCCTTGGACTTGTTGAAAACTGCCTTAAAGTCCAAGTATTCAGCGGGAATCCCCGTAAGTTCAGGTGTGGAACTGGTGAGAGAGGCACCCCGTGGTGCGGCTGCTTGTTTCAGGCAGACTAGATGACAGGACTGGCTCCAACCCCGAAACGCCCCTGTAGTCCAGTCGATGTGAGGATTGTGTCGACGCAGCCAGGGGTATCATAGAATGAGGGAGATGCGAGGGGTTTGCAGAATGTGGAAGCTGATGGTCTCGTGGTGGTTGCCAGACAGCAGCATGTGGACCGGATTGGTTTGATGTGTCACCGTCCCCAGAAGATGACCGTCAAGGGCGCTGGCTGGAACAGACTGGGGAAGAGGTATCCGGTCAACCCCCAACTGTGTAGCGAGTTCCTCGTCCATAATGGACGCATCTGCTCCAGAATCCAGGAAGGTGGAAATAGTATGGGAGCCCCCGGGTAGTAGTAGCTAGGCGTGGAATAGTGGTCGTTGACAGGCGGAGGTTCGGGAAACTGCTCGGCTCACCAGTACTTCCTTATTTACTAGTGAGCCTGGGCTTTTAATGGGCAATTGTGAGCAAAATGACCCTCCTGGCCACAGTACATGCAGAGATTTCCCTCGCCGGCGCCGCTCTCGTTCCTCCGTGGTGAGTCTAGTACGTCCCACTTGCATGGGTTTGTTCTCTTGAGGAAGCAGATGGGTCGGCGTGTACTCAGGGGCTGTTGAGCGAGGAAGGCGAGAAGGTGGCCCCTGGCTTGGCTTGAACGTCTGGTTCCATGGACACCACCCCGAAAACCTCGCGTAGTTCGATGGATGCGTTTACACCCTTGGCCAAAAGTTTTGAGATGACACATTCATTTTCACACAGTCTGCTGCCTCCGTTTTTATGATGGCAATTTGCATATACTCCAGAATGTTATGAAGAGTGATCAAATTAATTGTTAGTAAGATTGCACCTAAATCAACCATTTATCGGATCATCAAGAACTTAAAGGAGAGAGGTTCAATTATTGTGAAGAAGGCTTCAGGGCGCCAAAGAAAGTCCGGCAAGCGCCAGGACCGTCTCCTAAAGTTGATTCAGCTGCGGGATCGGGGCACCACCAGTGCAGAGCTTGCTCAGGAGTGGCAGCAGGCAGGTGTGAGTGCATCTGCACGCACAGTGAGGCGAAGACTTTTGGGAGATGGCCTGGTGTCAAGTAGGGCAGCAAAGAAGCCACTTCTCTCCAGGAGAAACATCAGGGACAGACTGATATTCTGCAAAAGGTACAGGGATAGGACTGCTGAAGACTGGGGTAAAGTCATTTTCTCTGATGAATCTCCTTTCCGATTGTTTGGGGCATCCGGAAAAAGCTTCGGAGAAAAAGGTGAGCGCTACCATCAGTCCTGTGTCATGCCAACAGTAAAGTATCCTGAGACCATTCCTGTGTGGGGTTGCTTCTCAGCCAAGGGAGTGGGCTCACTCACAATGTTGCCTAAGAACACAGCCATGAATAAAGAATGGTACCAAAACATCCTCCAAGAGCAACTTCTCCCAACCATCCAAGAACAGTTTGGTGACGAACAATGCCTTTTCCAGCATGATGGAGCACCTTGCCATAAGGCAAAAGTGATAACTAAGTGGCTCGGAGAACAAAACATCGAAATTTTGGGTCCATGGCCAGGCTCCCCAGACGTTAATCCCATTGAGAACTTGTGGTCAATCCTCAAGAGGCGGGTGGACAGACAAAAACCCACAAATTCTGAAAAACTCCAAGCATTGATTATGCAAGAATGGAATGCCATCAGTCAGGATGTGGCCCAGAAGTTAATTGACAGCATGCCAGCGCAAATTGCAAAGGTCTTGAAAAAGAAGGGTCAACACTGCAAATATTGACTCTTTGTATAAACTTAATGTAATTCTCAATAAAAGCCTTTGCCACTTATGAAATGCTTGTAATTATACTTCAGTATACTATAGTAACATCGGACAAAAATATCTAAAAACACTGAAGCAGCAAACTTTGTGAAAACTAATACTTCAAAACTTTTGGCCACGGCTGTACATACCATGTGTGTCTGAGATGGGTAGTTAAACGGGTAAATGTGTGTGAGTGTGTGTGTTAGTCAAACAAAAAGGCAAAGAAACAAAGAAGAGGAAACCAAACCAAACAAAAGAACCCTAAAAACAAGGCAGATCCTCACCGCCGCAGTACGGAAAATGTGACTATCACACAGAAACTCGACTGGCGAACTTTGACTTGACGAGTCACGGTTCTGGTTGTTTTTACTAATAAAGCCACAATTACCAACTTCACTCGCGGTGACTGATCTATCACAACCAGTGGCGGCTGGCCAATAGAGGGCCATGGGGCCTGGCCCCAACTTGAGCCACACAAAAAAAAGAATAAAATTATAATAACCAAAAATTATACAAATTGTCAATATTTGTGTTTTTGAACTATGGAATGTACCCAGTAATGTGTGTAAAATATGATATCTGCGCAAAATATATGCTTTTCCTGCTCGTCCTCTCCGCCTGTGTGCTCGTCTGCTCGTGCTCTCTGCCTGTGTGCACGACACGTCTCAGAACGCGCAGCTAGGGGGGCCAAATCGTTTTGGCCCAAAAGAGGCGGGTCTATGAAGCAGTTTAACCAATTGCTGATTAAAGATATAAATGAGTGACATACAAGTTAGCCAATCAGCGCCCTCAAATAGATTCAGTGTGGGGCCAAATCGATTCTGCCCCCCTAGCTGCGCGTTCTCATCAGGAGAAGTCTCTACAGGCGAACGCCAGCGCCAGCGCGAGCACTACTCCTCCAAGTCTCGTTTGAGAGGAGAACT
This sequence comes from Anarrhichthys ocellatus, assembly GCF_004355925.1. NCBI lineage: Eukaryota > Metazoa > Chordata > Actinopteri > Perciformes > Anarhichadidae > Anarrhichthys > Anarrhichthys ocellatus. The sequence goes on along the minus strand of NW_022280231.1, from coordinate 175,349 downwards.
TTGGCGGAGATTCTGCATGCCAAAGAGCTGATATCAGATCAGCCTGACCTCACAATCAGACAGCAGACTAGCGGGAAAGGGAAGCAATACATGCGAAGCTTCTGTATTAGCTGTACACCAGACAGGTTTGGCTAGCTGGATGACGTCATGCTAATGCATTATTTAGCTTTTTAAAACAACGGGGACAGATCCAGCACGGACAGTTAGGGAGTGAGGGAGGAGGAGGTAAGGAAACATGAGAACACCAGGACACACATGGAGAACTCTGTCAAGCTACATCTTAGGCAAAGTGAACATCTTTTCTTCTACATAGTTGTCTTCAGTCTCATCTGCTTAACTTGGTCATGGAGGCATCAACATTTAATTGAGATGGTAAATTATCAGTGAAAACTCATGATAGCTTAATTTAACATCAGTATTCATAATTACACTTCATGTTTACTTCTCCTGATCTTACCTCCTATAACAAGGTCCATAGGGGCATCTCAATAAATACACGTTATATTATATAAGTGTTATTTACTGCTTTTTTTCATGTTGGAATAAATGTTAAATATTTAACTGTAAAGTAGTAATGCGTGTTTGATACTTAATTTTTTTTGCATTAAATCATACTGGGATGTTTGCTGAAATTGATAGGATGGCCCGACCTAGAAAATTTTCCACCAGCCGCCACTGATCACAACACTAAGTAATTTCTTCACAGCACCAACAGAACTCGGCAGTCCGCAAGCATACACTTTAATACGTTATAACAATACAGTAAACTTAAAACAAAACATGGTAATAAACATACTATGACCTAACCTAACCTGAGATCATATTACTCCTGTATTAGCTTCTCTGCACTGGCTCCCTGTAAAATCTAGAATATAATTTAAAATCCTTCTCCTTACAAAGCCCTAATTGGTCATCATATCTTAAAACCTCTTCTCACTCCTGCATTATTTGCCTAAAACACCTATCAACCGTGTACCCAAAGTAAACTGACAGCTCTTATTGAACCATTGGGAGTACATGTATGGTTTTAGTCTTTATTGAACGGCAACACTCTGAAGTTTCTTCACAATCAGTCAGAATCACCGTAAGTGCTACTAGCATTGAGCTAATGCGTTTTCAGCACAGTGAAAGAGAAGCATTTTACTTCCGCCTAGATTTGTTTTGGCCAACAGATGGCAGCAGCTATCTATGGCTGAGACTTACAGGCTTGAAAATACTCTCATTCCACAGCCAACAGTCATGACGCCTAGTATAAGTTAAAATTTGATAACAATATGACAGAAAATTAATATTTTACATGTGGTTTACTAAGAGTGCAGCCATGTAAAAACACATTTGGAGGCTCACATCACCACGTCAAAATGCATATACTACGTGTCCAAAATTTGAATTTATTTATGTCAATGTATGGTTAACTGTATCATATTTAACCATTGTCAACTTTCACAGACTCTTGAAAATTCTCATGAACCAGACTTTAGTCTTCACACTCTGTCCCAGGAACTTGACTCATGGTTTCCAGTTCAGGTTAGAAAACTTTCCCAGCATTCAATCTGATAAATCATATCCTTGGCTTCGTAATTTCATTGGCTATATGGAGCCTGAGTTTGAACAGGATCTGTTGCGATTGGCTCGAGCTATTTCACGTAGGTTCACGTAGGTTCACTTTGTGGGATTTAGGCAGACGTCTGGAACTACCAGGACACTTAGGCGGAACCTGTGGGTGGATCTACCCCACTGTAAACAACCTTCTTTTTGTTTTCTTTAGCAACGTTTTGTAACTTTTGACCAATCACGAGTCTAGATTAGATTACACACTCACCTCGGACGACACAGCTCTGGTGCCCATCCTGGATACGACGAAGGGGGAGAAGGAAAGAAAGAGAGGAAAACTCTAATCCTATGTTCCTTGCAATACTATGGTAATGCAAGTATCTTTATTTCCACACTCAAGCAGTTACAAGTTTATATGCTGAAGCTTATCTATTTCCAATTAAGGGAGGCTCCGGTTTAAGTGAATCTATAATACTGTATAGTATAATGCTGTTTACAATTAAGGGAGGCTCCTAACGCTTTACCGTCAGGGACTTGCTATGTGTTCTCCTGAGAGGAGGCTCTGGTAGAGAGAAGAGTCTCTAAGCTCTAAAAGTCAAGAGCTCCTAAGCGATATGTGCGTGCAGTATTTATAGCCCTTGCTACAGGGCGTGCATCCTGTTTGCGCACATATGACAAAGGGGGAGGCAGGATGTGCATCATGGACAGGATGCGCACCCTGCCCGTGGCTGCTCACTTGTTCCCCTTTTGCATGGGTCTGTGAGGCTTAAGATTATATATGGCCCTAGGATACAAAGAGATACAAAGCATAATACAGTAATTTTTCATACTTCAGTTTTGACAGTTGTTACAATATTATTTGATTTTCCACAACACCGCTCCATTGTGCACATGGTGGCTATTTCATCAGTTTGTTGCAGCATATTCTAGACTAGGGGTCACCAACCTTTTTTAAACTGAGAGCTACTTCAAGGGTACTGAGTAGTACGAAGGGCTACTTGTTTGATACAAACTTCCTGAATAACAAAGTTACACAGATCACCTTTTAACAATAATAATATATGTGAAGAGACTGTCTGATCACATGTCAATGTTAATTATTCCTCACAATAATTATTAACAATGATTGTGGATTTTGTTCAAAATCACACCTGTTATATTGTTGTAAAAATTCACATCATGACTGGTTTGTACTAACCACTACCTTCGTAACATTTTTGAACAAATCATGAACTCTGTCCCATGTTTATACAAATGATCAGTTATGTAAGATAAAAAAATCAACTCTTTCACATTTTTAAATGAATCCTATTACATTAGTACTAATCACCACATTTTGGGAAATCTGGGTCAACTTTGCATTGCGCAATGACGCCTGCATGCCGGCCTGTAGTCTGTAGTCACCAGATTTTATTTGGATACCTTTTTCTCCACGAAGAAACTAGTAAAAAGTCTTGTCTATAGCCGAGGGGGGATCCAACCCTCCGAGGCACGCGAGCGTCTTTGGTCGCCTGCGTTCAAACCTCTAGTCTCCCCCGCCACCTACGAATTGTTGCCCCGCGGCCTGTTCCGAGGACTGACGGACCTGACGACGGTGTGCGATCGCGGCGGGGGTGGCGCGTCCGGTGCCAACGGGAAGCGCCCGCCATTCGGAACCTGAAAACCTAGTGCGGTGTGGCGGCCTCTTCCTTTTAAAATCTACATGAATACAAGCGTTTTTGATTCAAAAAGGACATAAACCTAAAAGGACCTAGTGCTATTTTTAGAACATGCCTTGCGGGCGACTCACATGGTCCCTGCGGGCGACTAGGTGCCCGCGGGCACCGTGTTGGCTACCTCTGTTCTAGATGTTCTTCTTGAAACGGGTGAGCACATTGACCATCCTGGATGCACCTTTAATGCTCATCCTTGCTGAACAAAGTTGCTGCAGGTTCAGCTGGTGGGCATAGCAGTGGACAACATGGGCATGTGGGTATGTCTCTTCCATCCCACAGACGTTCCCACTCATTACGGTGGCACCATCATATGTCTGAGCGATCACCTTGTTTCCAGCCTCAGTAGTTCCAGCACACCCTTGGTGCTGTTAGAAAGGCAGAGTACAGATTTATCTTTGACTTCAACAAACTCCATAAACCTCTCCATGACTGTTGTCAGGCAAAAATGTAATGCAGCACAACCACCATTTTTGATTTACAAGAGACAACAGTTGTCTTGTCTGTATGGTGACAAATGATGTCGCGTCCACTTCCTTGTCTCTCTCCTGCTTGATGTCACTTTTAAGACGGACTCAGCATCATAGTACCTCTGAAGCCTTGAATCCCCCCCACAGTCTCGTAAATGCATCTGAAAATTCCTGGATTCAGAGACTTGGGCGACTCGTCGTGGCCCCTCAGTGCTGTTTCACAATTTCCACACAGTTTAATCCATGTTATGATCCGGCTGAGCACAAACCTGTTTTCCTTCACCTGTCTGTTATGCTGCCCAATGAAGTGCCTGCATGCGCTCTCAATTTGGGCAGCGACATTTACCCGTCAAATGTTGTTGGGGAAAAATCGAAATGACAAATTATTGTGCATTAATAATTAGTGAATGTTACACATTTAACATAAGCTCATGTCCTCTGTTAGTGTTTAAAGCTGTGACCTCAAATGGTTTCGTGTGAACTTTTTGTAACACCAGTCTCAGCAAATGTTTAGTCTATTAAGAAGCAGTTGATGGCCGAAACAACACTTCAGCTGTTTGTCCTGAATAAGAATGATAATAAACTTATAGAAAGCGTCAATACTTATGTCACAATCAGACTTTGCCTTGGGTGTTTTGTGTGTGGTTTTCTGTAGCTCCTCACTTCCTTCACCTGTCCCTAATCAGTTCATTCAGTGCACCTGCCAGTCACACTCGCCCTCATCAGCACAACTCTCCTCACCTGTTCTAGTCACTATTAAACCCTGTCTTTCACTCACTCACTGCCAGATCATTGCTTTTGTTTCCTACCTACCTGCCTGTTTTGCTCTTCCTGTTCCCAGTTTCCCAGTCTGTCTGCCCTGTTTTTGCCCTGCCTTGTCCTGCTGGATTTCCCCCTTGTCTCGTCCTTGGATTACCTGTTTTTGTTTCGTGAGTTATTAAAACCCTTTTGTTCACTACTCTGACTGTCTGCATTTGAGTCCTCGTTATGTCCCGTGACAACTTACGCAGGGCTGATTTGCGACCATGACTTACAAGAAAGTGACCTTTGTACTAGAATGAATTGTTAGTGTCCAGATACGTAGACGCCTGTGTGACACGCAATTCATGTGTTATCCTTTGTGACGTAAATGACCCTGTGCCAGCCCACTGCATGTTGTTTACTTAGTATAAATACCAGAGACTCGGAGACAGGTCTTCAAGCGCCCTTGATGCATATTCTGTATGTGAATCAACTCTGTCTCCTTCTTGCAAGGATAAATGTCCCTTTTTTTTTTTTTTTTTACAGCATTCCCCAGATGACTCCAGCTGCTCTCATGTTTCGCTATCATCTCAGAACGTTGTTCTGAATCTTTATAACCCATCTGCGACCAAGTACCGTCTCCACCAAAAAGCAGTCATGGAAAACAGAAGAGTGCCTACTTTTGTATGATAACAAATTTTTCTTTGAAGAACACTCACCCACGATTTAATTTTACCAGCAGTTTGAATGATGATAATATCCAGTGGCTGGTGGGCACAGATGCACTTTAATTCTAATTTGTCCTCCAAATTAAGGGTTTCAAACCTGTGCTCGAGTATATAATCCATTTCATTCATTTTCTCAAGTTCGCTGAGAAAGTCTCCCCTCTGCTTGCTAATATTTGCGCAGACAGATAGCCAATTGAAATGACGCTGTAGTGGGGCTACGGGCTGTCAGCCCCACTAGTCATCCAATTAATTTGATCTACATTAGATACAGTAAGACTCTGAGCATGCATATTCATACTTTCCCATGCACAATACATATTGCATTGTGAGAGAAGGGTTAGTCCCACAGGCCGCCGTACGCCGACTGCAAACGCCATGAATCGGGAGAATGCAGTTTGAAGCAGCAAGACACTTGCTTCTTAACATGACCACATTCAATTCTAACACAAATTATATGCAATTTAGGAAGATGCTGTATTCATAGATAATACTAATAATAATGTCCTTAAAGACAAGTTGCCACTGCATATATTGCTTAGGCATGAAAGAACACCTGCTAATAGGTGACACTATCAGAGCCCTCCCTAGCGCATTCCCCAATGTCATGAGTAAGACTGACACATCCACACAATGCACAAATAAATAGATTTTAGGCAATATCAGGCAAGGGAAAACAAGAAAAAAGTAACAGAATAAAAATATGATTGCTTCTCAGGGACCAGACATCCTGGAGTGCATACAGAAGAAAATACTCCGCTACTCAGGTTCTACTGTGGACGAGAGAACAAAAGGGACAAGGGGGTTCGGCTCAATTACAGCTGTTAGAACTGTGGAAAGAGTTTCAAACACACTCCTCCAAAATTGTTCTAACACGTGGATTAGTGAGCACTCTTACACCTGTCATAGATGGGGTACACATTGGGGGAGATTTTAGACTATTTAGAAAAATGTATCTGATGTACAACTTTAAAATGAGGGAGTGGCAAGGGGACATGGAGGAGGAATGGCGGTATCCCATATGTTAATTGTACGGGCCAAATCGAGGTCCTTTTCCCATGCCGTTTTTATTTTGGTCATAGGAGGGCAATCCAGACCAGATATAAGACCATGAAAAACAAACGGGGCTCCTTCGAAAGATGGACAAGACGAGATAAATGAGTCAATAAGGTTGCTGGGTGGCTTTCCTGAAAATTGGGCAATTGTCAATTAAACAGTTTCTAACCTGGGAGTATTTGATTTGGAATGCCATAAAGGTTGGATCGGTGATTGAAGGCAGCAAATGAGTCACCTATAAAAAGATTTTCAAAGTATTTAAATCCTTGTCTACTAACACTGTGTCCTGTCCAGGCTAGGGGCCAAGGCTTTTGTCATCCATTTAAGAAAGAGATTGGCTTGTAGGAGGTATGATCTATGGGGTCCTTGTCTTTTTTTAACCGTTGAAAGACGAGGAGAGCCCCTTCCTGTGAAGAATCAGAGAGAAAATGTACCAAAAATTTGGAGAGTCGGACAGATATGTAACAGGTAGGACCCAATTAAAGCACACAGTGAACAAATGTATGTGAACACAAGCCATAGGTAAATAGGAACGAAGGACGCAGAAGCAGATCTCATGGAGGGGGACAGAAGGCTGGTGGATTTACCAGAAATAAGAAGAGACAAGTAGGTCAGAGACAGACAGTGTCTTCAACAGGAAATCAGTCTGGAAAAAAGTGCTGGAGAGTCTTTCAGAGCATGAGAGGCTAAAATGCTGGCTTGATTGGAGATGGGAAGCAGCTGTGTGAGCAGGTGAAACAGTTAACTAATGAGGTGGGAGTGGCTGGCAGGCAGAATGGAGAGAAGGTGGGGTGAATGGAAAAGTACTGAATGGGAACTGTGACTGGACATGTAGAACTGTGACAAGGTAACTTTTTAGAAAACTCGCAAGGAAATCTGTCAGGGCCTGGGGATTTCCAAGTTGGCATACAATAAATAGCTTCCATAACTTCTTTCTGACTAATGGACTAATGCACTAAAGTCTGGGGTTAAGAAGTGAATATTTAGATTGCTAAAGAAGGCCTCCGTGACCCCTGGCTCAGAAACTGATTTAAATTTGTACAGATTAAAGTAGAGCTCTTTTAACTTATTATTAATCGTGTTTTGGTCCGAGGAGTTGAAGGCATTTGTTGAACAAATATTGGAGGGGTTCTTTACAATATTACTGTGAAGTTGTTCTTTTTCTTATTAGCCACAAAGGAAATGACCTGTCCTCGTAGATCAGCTCTTAAGGCCTCCCACACTGTTCTGTTGGGAACATCTGGGGAACAACTTTTATTTCAAGAAACAGAGATTTGTTTAGAAATAAATTTAACAAAGTTCTCATCCAATAGTAATAATGAGTTAAAGCACAATGCATTTGGAAATGATAAATCCATTACTAGTGGGGCATGTTCAGATATGACCATGCTTTGGTATAAGTGAGGAGTATTGGATTGATGGAGGACCAGTCTTATTTTGGCTCCAGAGAATGAATGAGAGTGTAAATCATGCAGCAGGGAAAATAATCAATTGAAAAACTGGGCATCATTAATGTTTGGGCATATGTAATGCAGTGGTGGGCCGTGCATTTCATACCTGGGCCTTCACGGCTGTCCTGCAGCTGCAACACAGCTACGGTTATTATTTGTTTCGTGTAAAAATGAAGCTCAACACCTATAGATGCACTATCTGCAGAGAATACGCCGAGTGTGTGTCTCCTCTCTTCTCTGACTGCAGCGTGAGGCTGCTGTGAGAGTAACCGCCTGTGAGTGCTTTGGAGCGGCTCACGGCAGCACCCGCTGCTCGTTCACCACAGTGCAGAACGTACGTGCTTTAACGTCAGAGTCAAAACACCAGAAAAGTCTCCAACAACACCAGAACAAGTCTCTAGATTTGTCACTAGTAGATTTTGACAAATAAAGTCTCCATGAGGGTTTGGAAAGTTGCCAGATTTAGCGAGAAAGTTGCCAAGTTGGCAACACTGGCACCAACTAAATATGTCCCCAGAGCAACATTGGACGTAACAATACTTCCTATCACATATAAAACCAAACAAAAATTCATCTTCATAAAAACAAGTTGTACAAATAATAATATATAAACAAGCATATTAAAGCTACTGCAGATGTAAAAACAAAAGCAGTTCACGTACCAGAGCTGCTGTTCACTATTTAAAGACAAAGTGCATCCTCCTTTCTTTGTTAATAAAGAGTTTAATCTCACGGTTGTTCAGTAGATCCGTGCGTTTTAGTTCCAGTAAGAAGTCCTTCTCCATCCATGGATGCCAGTGAAGACAGTCGAGCCTCCCCAGTTGTATTTCTTGAATACGTTTTAATGCGTTTGAGGCTGAAAATGTCCGCTCGACAGAGGCAGCAGATATTGGGATTGTCACCGCCCAACATGTCAGGCTAGCCCACTGACCAATCACGTACTTGTAGGCCAGCTAGCAGGCTCTGGCATGCCAAAGAATACGCCCAACATGTCAAACTAAAGATCTGATTGGTTAAAGACTGACAATCAACAATATCGTCCTCATTCACGTGTGAGTCTGAAGGCCTCGGGCCTCTCTTCTTACCTAGAGACACAGAGGTGGAATCTGATTGGATAAAAGCTCTACTTAAAACAAGCTGCACTGGAAGCAGAGCAACTGAGGAAGACAGTAGCTGTGCAATGAGAAAATAAGATAATGGGGAAAATATTTTTATAAATTATAATACATGTAGTCTATTTATGAAAAATTATAAAATAGATATAACTTTGTGATTCTGTTTAGGCCAGCAGAGAAGGCCTTGCTGGCCCTGACGGCCCACCACTGGTGTAGAGTGACACAATGGGATGGAGATGGAGTCTTTTCTGTGAGCAAACCAGGAAACCAGTAAATCGGCTTCTATTGCCCTGTACAGCTCATCCTTTGAAAAAATAAATAAACCTGCACAATGGCCCCCATTGTTGCTTGCTGTGTCAATGCCTGTGTCAGTGTGTCCCATTGGGATAGTTTCTCACCAACACGACCCGTAACACCATCATGGCTCAGCAATTGTGGGTCTATTGGATGTGCTAATCTACAGTCTGCCCCTGGGTGGAGTGAGTGCACTCCACATGGTTCAGCCAGGCCTGAATCGCAGACTTTAAGCAGGTAGAGTTAGACAGAGGTTTCTACAGATCAGAAAGAAGAATGTGACAAATCCATTAAAATGTGTTGCACTGGAAATGGGGAGAAAGGAATCAACAGGCCCATCATTTACACAAGAGCCTGTAGAATATCTCTTTGCAAGCTACTTAATGAAAAACTAAGGCCTTGCCTTGCCTGTGTGTATGAACACAAAAAGTAAGACTGCATCTGGGTCCATGTCCACACACTGGCCATCAGGCACATGAAACACAAGGAAATGATTTCCTTCATGTGGACTGCCAGTGTCCTGTCTTTTCAGTGATGCTCCACTCTGTTGGCAAACACCAGAAAAAGATCATTAGCATAGAGTAGCAACTTTTTGGCATATACATATTGTTTTATAATATATGTCATATCATCAAGAGTGAGATCTGAAGTTGTAGTACGTTCCAATACATAACTTGTTTTGCAGGTTCATATTATGCTGCACACAGCAGACAGAAACATACAAATAGCCACGATATAGTGACACCAAAAGGCTGCCGTGCACAGCGGACAAGAACATATTCACATATATTTTAATTTAAAAACCCTGTCTCTTTGAAAGGGCGCGGACATCTCACTCACACACACACACACACACACACACACACACACACACACACACACACACACACACACACACACACACACACACCCCATCAGTGAAGCCAGGAGAAGAAAGTATGGTTGTCTTCCAGGCCCTATTGTTATGACATTTATTTCCACAAGTATGAGCATTGAGAAATATGAATAACAAAGCTAATCTTGACACTAAAGAGGTTGTAAATGTATCAAACCCAAATTATGCACCACAGTTTTATGATTATGAACAGACAAGGATTAAGAAAAATAACCAATCTTATACATATATAACTATATACTTAATATAGTATAGCAGGATCTACTTGCTCAAAGTTTTTACTTGCCCCTATACATATTGTTTTATTTATTAGGGGTTATTTATTAGGGGCTATCAAATAACAACAAAGACCAAAGTTACTTGTCATGTTGAATCTTTATTTAGGCAAAATCTTAAATTTCACCGACACATCCTCATCCAACTAAACTCCTCTTGCCAGGATCATTTAGATGCTTGCAGTCTTTACCCGATCGGTACTGAGGATGTGCAGCTCTCAACTGAAATGAGAAGGAAGCGAGATGGCTCACTCCTTAGCTACATCCATCTTCAGCTCAGGAAAAGAATGGAGTTGTTTAATTAAATGTTTAATTATTTTTTTATCACTTGATTGGACATTTCTAATTGTTGAGCCCAGTCTTCTATACCTGTGTCTGTCCTTTCTCCAGGTTCCTTCACTCCTGTCTCCCTCTCTGTCCACTTCATTCCTCGTACATGAACGGGGAAATTAGCTGTAGAGACCAAAACCATTTTTTGTACAAGATGGTAAACATGATTACTCCTACCATGACTCTCTTTTGGAGCCAGCCTCCAGTGGCCATTCAAGGAAGTACAACGTAGTAATTGAAAATGTAACAACATATCTACATAACCTGATCAAAATGTAATAGAACCCAATAATGTTAGAACTTGACCAATGACCAAAAATGAAAAAGAATGTCTGATAATGTAATACTATGTGCATCAACATCCTTGTCCTCGCCTAATCTGGTGGGTGCAATTGAGAACAATTCAAAAAGTTAACCTCTATAAATATACTTCAGTGTTAAGGTCAACTTTCAAATTTTAAACCCTTTTTGATTGCAGAATGAGACTCCTCATTCAAGAAGAATTATTACTGAGTCAGAAGAAGAAGAACATTTCATGGAGACTGAATCAACTGTTGCCTTAATCTCTAACTTGTGTAACATTTGCCATCTTCTGCAGCTTTTATTATCTTCTGATGGTGTCTGATCTGAGATCTGGACTCTCTCTGGATTCTCTAAGCTGCTGCACTCAGAACATCACTCAAAGAACTATTTTATGAACACAGAGTTGTCTGAAAATATAAATATAGTTTAGTTGATTTTTTTCTCTCTGATATCAAAATTTAAATCAGAATTTTGAATTTCAATCTCTCCTGTCTCTCCTTCTACCTTTGTCTACATTTTTGTGCTCCATCCCTTTTCTTTTCTCTTTTATTTCTGTCCCCATCCCTCTATCTTTCATTGCGTTCTCCTTCATCCATCACATTTTCATCATTCTCTTCTTCCATTTCAATGTCTCTTTCGTTCTCTCTCTTCCCCCAGAAGCAGATCTCAGAAAGCAAAATTGAAATTGTTAGTCTTTCTCCCTTTGTCTCTCGGTCCTCTCTGTTTTCCTCACTAGGATTCTGTCTCCTTCTTTCTCTACCTGTCTTGGATGTCAGAGGAAACTAATTTAAGATTGAGGTCTGAGACCTTCAGCTCTTTTCAATCTGTCAAAACAGAAGAATTATTCCTCGATGAAAGGGCAGATCCAGGCTTCTCCATATTGAAAATGACAGAGGGAAGTTTTCTATGTACATACTGTATATAACTTATGTGTAACAGAAGGCTTAGAGAGGATATGGTTTCACCAGATGCCTTCGGAACCCCCTAAAAATCATGTTTTAGCACGCTGAGGACTGACATGCATGGTTAACAAAAGTTATATGAGCGGAATAAACAAGATGATTTCAACAAAACTATTTAAATGTAAGGTGTTGAAACCAAATCAATTTGAGAAAGGGAGTAGAAAGGCAAGTGTCCTTGCAACAGTGGTGGGCTGTCAGGGCCTTCAAGGCCTTCTCTGCTGGTCTAGACAGAATCACAAAGTTATAGCTATTTTATCATTTATCTTAAATACACTACATGTATTATAATTTATATTTACTGGGGAGGCTCGACTGTCTTCACTGGCGTCCATGAATGGAGAAGGGCTTCTTACTGGAACTAAAATGCACAGATGTACTGAACAACCGTGAGATTAAACTCTTTGTTAACAAAGAAAGGAGGAACAGCAGCTAAATAGTGAACAGCAGCTCTGGTAAGTTAAATGCGTTTGTTTTTACATCTGCAGTAGCTGTAATATGCTTGTTTAAATATTATTATTTGTACAACTTGTTTTTATGAAGATGGATTTTGTTTGGTTTTATATGTGATGGGAACTATTGTTACGTCCAATGTTGCTCTGGGGACATATTTAGCCGGTGCCAGTGTTGGCAACTTGGCGACTCTCCAAACCCTTTTGTCAAAAGCTACTCGCGACAAATCTAGAGACTTTTCTGGTGTTTTGACTCTGACGTTAAGCACGTACGTTCTGCACTGTGGCGAACGAGCAGCGGGTGCTGCCGTGAGCCGCACCAAAGCACTCACAGGCGATAACCCTCACAGCAGCCTCACGCTGCAGTCAGAGAAGAGAGGAGACACTCTCGGCGTATTCATGTATCTGCACTCTGCAGTTAGTGCATCTATAGGTGTTGAGCTTCATTTTTACATGAAACAAATAATAACCGTAGCTGTGTTTCAGCTGCAGGACAGCAGTGAAGGCCCAGGTATGAAATGCACGGCCCGCCACTGGTTTTTGGAGTGTGTAAAATCCAGCATCACTGTTAAGTTACTCTCTAATGTGATAGTTTAGTCTACGCTGAAAAAAGAGAATTGTAAACCAACTTACTGAATAACTTTGATTTATAACACAGTAGCAAGCAAGCTATGAAAATTCAGGCTAGCTGCTCAGCAGCAAACAGCCGCAGTTAGATACTAGCTGAAGAGTCAGACATTCCCTCAGGAGTTTCTTTCCTCTTTATTCCCCTTTATTCCCTCAGGAGTTTCTTTCCTCTTTATTCCCCTTTATTCCCTCAGGAGTTGGTGGAGACTAAAACAGAGTTAGTTTGTGACTAATGGACATACATTCACCTGGTGGATAAAAAACATGATTCTGAATGATTGCTAATCCTGCTGATGTTGCTCCATAACTGCCGGATGTGAAGAAAGCGTTTGCCATTTGAACTCAAAAGGTGATGATATGTCAAAGTTGTGTTAACTGCTTGTTTTCCGCTGCCCCCAAGTGGCCTGTTATTGCAAGTCTATCGATCATCTGACTGCATATGTTTCTCCCGTCTGTCTTCTTTTCTGATCAAACTGGAATCATCCTTTAAATGACAAGATTTTTTGAAACTGCACACCTTTCTATAGCTCCGCTTCACTGGGACCACAGCTCTCCTCCACACACCTAGAGGAACAACAACATCCACACACACTCACTCAAAAAGCAATTAAAACACTTGCTTAATGAGGTCCCTATTGAAATGAACATGAACAACTCTTAACATATTTTTCTATTTCTTGTGGGCATAGAGGTAATTCAAACTTTAATTTCAGCAAATATAGTTTCTTATCTTTGTTATCTTAATTACACTAGGTGGGTTATTTTTGATAGAGTGGAGTTTCACATTTGAATTTTGCCAACTGCAGCTATAAAATGAAGGACCTCCATAAAAGTGAGGAAAAGTCCCAGCAGTGTATTTTCTCCCCGCAAATGTTTCCCTTTCAAATATAAATGCAGAAATGTTCCTGATTCTTACATAAAATGTTAAATGAATAAGTCCGATGTCTACAATATAAGCGCTGACCTTGTCAAAAAAAAGTGTCCTTCAGCGCTGTTGGCAGCTTTCTCGCAGTGCTGTCCCATCACTGTTAAATTCATACTGGAGAAAGATGACTGTGTGCTTCTCAGTTTGATAAATGCTGCTTCTGACAGTCCATCAGTTTAATTGTGTATTTGTTTTACCAGAGGCACTTTCAGAACTTAGACTCCAAACTTTATCGCAGTAACAGTTTCTGTCTGTTTATGCTTATGGCTCAGTTTTGTAGTTTGTGTATCCTGTGTGTGTGTGTGTGACGTTGCCTGTCTGATTATGTCTAACGTTTTGGTTGTGTGTGTATGTGTGTCTGTGTGTAATTGAATGGCCACTATTGCAAACGGTACGTCTTTGCTGTCCATTGGGCACAGAAGCGCTACAGCTAGCAGGCAAGCTTCCAAGAGCTACACTAACAACAAACAGCATCATTTAGCATCTAATCATAAGAGCTCACACATGCACATACATAAGCCTGAAGGAAACCGATCTGTTGCACCGCACACACACAATGGCACACAGCCACACAACTATTGAGTTGACTGACTAGAAACGCATACCAGACAGACACTCAAAACACTGCCTGAAACCATTAGTGCAGACTCCACAACTGCAGACACACACAAACGGCAAACCAATCTCCTTTCTGATCTTAATGAGAGCTGTTCACATACATGGATTCGGGGTAAAGAACATGGTTTTCCTAAAGTACTCTATTATGTACTCTATCTATGCTTTGTGTTAAAGGTGCAATGTGTAAGATCTTCCCACATGTTACTGCATTTCACCTCTACTTCTGGGTCCATACAACCTAAATGTACAATCATCAGTTATTAAACAAGCCAGCTACTAACAGCAGTGCAAGAATAAGCAAAAACAAACTCTGAGAGACGGTCAAAATAACACTGCTATCCTATAATCTTCACGTGTGCATTGGCCTATAGATTACTTTAGCCATCTTTGTGTTAACTATGCTACTAACCGGGGCTGTGGAGTCCAAGACATGTCGTTTTATTTTGTCCTCCCTGTTTCCAGGATACTACTTTGCCAGGCGGAGAGGGTGCAGCAGTTCCAGGAGACTCATTTGAATGGTACTCATGGTGTTTTACTGTGTCTGCTTGCTGCTTTGTTAAATCCAGACACACCAAAGGTAAAAACTATGGTATGTCTCTGACCTCTATGAATTTATAACTCAAGCTTAATTAAGCACAGAATGAGACGATTAGCCTACAATCTAGTGTTAAACATTACAATTACACAGAAAATTAGGACAGTCTTCAAAACGTGGTGTTTGTTGTTAAAACCAGGAACCAATCGGCTCTTTGATCAGGCGACAGCCATGCGCATCCAATCTTTCCCTTCTTACAGTTGGTGGAGATCAACTGTGGCTCTTGGCTCTAAAAACTGCGTCCTCCTTGATCTAGTGAGGTTATTGTTGCTCACATGTGCATGACATTGGAGCAAGCTGGGATTAAGTCGGACCGGTATGCATTGTGCAGCAATCACTGGTGATCTATTATGCGCAGACCTGGCTCGAAAGAGCCTCATAGCAACAGCAGAGCGACCATTGATAGATTCAAAATAGGAGGAGTTAAAGAGTGTGAGGATGGGCTTTGACCCCATCATGACATCATCATCAGCAGGATTCTCATAGAAATCATTGGATGGACCCATAAATCAGCAGGATCTCTGGAGGGGTGGTGGTGGATCAATCTAGGAAGGTTTGGAAAACCCGGATTGCAATGCCTGGCAGCTAAAACCAGCTGTCACTTGTTTTTACATGCCATTAAGAAGACTGAGTTGAAACGCATAGGAACTAAGCCCGTCTATGAAATACTGTGCTTTGATATTTTTCATTATGTTATGACTTATTGTTCACAAAGCTAAGTCCAAGTGTAGCCATGCTCTTTTTTTAGTTCGGTGTCAGCTAATTGAGTTGGACACAAAAGCAGACAAAGCTAAAATGTGTTTATCGTTTGTTTATTAAACATGGACCATACAATTAAAGATTTGAACAGATAATGGATATAGGGTTTCTAGCTGAAGATCATTTGCAGACCCTGTCCCTGGTTAGGCTAGTTAAATCTAGACTAAAACAGACAAACAAATGAGTTGATAACACTGAATCAGGAGGAAAAAAACACAACAGATAAAACTGACAACCATGTTAAAACATGTGTATATTTGTGCGTTATTGATATTGTGTGGGTATGACTAAGTATGAATACAGTATGTAAGCATAGATTTGATGTTCACATCTATGTAGTGGTTAAAGCCATTGTTTTATTTGGAGTGAACTTTACATTATGATTGTAATGTTAATCAGATAAGATCAAACTGTACCTGACCAGGTTGTTGGGCACCTTAAAACTCTACCGAATCAGATTTATTTGTATGTGTGTACATTCAAGGTATTTGACTCAATGTACTACACAGAAATGGAACAGCAGCTCTAACAAGGACAGCAAAGCTAGACAGATACAGGTAAAGGACAGACAGGACTGTGAATTCTATGTCAATTCTATATAAATATATACTGTATATATAAACTGCAATATCTATCAAGTCAAGTGTTCTGTAAGTTGTAAAAAAAAATACAAATAGTGCAAAGAAATTAATAAATACTCAATTGGTTTATGCGGACTGAATGGTTATAAATATTAAATATAAATATTAAACAGCGTGTAGAATTAATTTTGATAGTGACAGATCATATGATACAAATTGTACATTTAAAAACTAAAAATCTATAATTTTAGCAGTGGATATTTTGGGGACGTCCTGCATAAGAACCTATTCTTGTGTCTGGTTGTTTCGGCTTACAGTGTTCTGTTACCCCCATACTTGTGTTCAGGGGGTGAAGGGTCTGCAGTGATGTTCCCTGGCGGCTTTCTGAGGCGTCCTGGATGGAGGGCAGACTGGCACCAAGGATTTCCTCTGCAGTCCTGACTGTCTGTTGTAGTCTGTTCCAGTCCTGTTGGGTGGCCGATCCAAACCACACAGAAATAGACGTGCAGAGAACAGACTTGGATAAGCAGCTCCTGAGGCAGGTTGAACTTCATGAGCTGGCGAGCCACTGAATTCCTGGGAGATGGCTGATCCCAGAAACCTAAAGGCTTCCACAGCAGACACAGTGTTATTCATCAGGGCGATGGCAGTGTAGCTCTTCCTGAAGTCCACCGTCATCTCCACAGTTTTGAGATCATTCAGCTCAAGGTTGTTCTTACCGCACAGAGGGCCAACCTCCCATCTGTATGAAGGCTCGTCACTGTTCCGGATGAAGCCGATGACCATCGTGTTGTCTGAAAACTTCAGGAGTTTATCAGAAGGGTCTCCCGAGGTGCAGTCACTTGTGTAGAGGGAGAAGAGCAGCTGGGAGAGCACACATCCCAGAGGGGCACCAGTGCTGATGGTCCGGGTGCTGGATATGATTTTCCCTCCTGTTAGGAAGTTACCGACGGCTGTGGCAGGTTAAATTCCCGGCTCCTTCAGATTGTGTCCTTGGGCAAGACCCCGAGAAGTCTGTGCCTGCGCTTTATGTGTGGGGTAAAATGTATGAGTTAGTTAGCCCTGATGGGCAACTGAGTGGTCGGAGGACTAGAAAGGAGCGATACAAGTACAAGTCCATTCAACATTGACAGGTGGAGGCTTGCACAGTGAGCTGGGTGAGTTTGGAGCTGCACACAGCTTTAGTAATCTGTAGCTTGTCAGCTCAAGACATGAGGGAGACACGCCATCTTGGCTTGGTGCTTTCTTGATCTCTGAAGTCCAAATGGTAAATGGTCAATGGACTGTACTTGTATAGCACTTTTCTAGTCTTCCGACTACGCAAAGTGCCTTAATACTACATGTCATCATTCACACCCATTCATACACTGATGGCGGGGGCTACCATGCAAGGTGCTACCTGCCCATCAGGACCCTAACTAACATTTATACCCATTCACAAACCGCAGGCAAAGCCTACAGGAGCAATTTGGGGTTAAGTGTCTTGACCAAGGACACGACAAGGACTAGTGGAGCCAAGGATTGACCGTCGGTCCTCTGATTAAAGGACGACCTGCTCTACCACTGAGCTACAGTCGCCCCAAAGCTGCCCGAGTTTTGCAGTAAACCAGGGTTTATCATTATTGTGTGTGCCAAAAATTTCATCCGACACACACATGTCCTCACAAAAACTGATGTAAGATATCACATTGTCAGAGAGATCATCCAGGTTTGAGGCTACAAACTGGAACTCCAACTTTGCCTCGTTGGTCCATCTCCTCACAGTCTTCACCACAGGCATAGGAGATTTTCGCCTTTAGGTGTTTTTGCCTGTAGGTTGGGAGAAGATGACCCAGACAGTGATCAGAGTCCATAAGCTGCATAGGGAACAGAGTGATATGCGTCCTTTAATGTTGTTGCAATGGTCCAGTGTGTTATTATTCCTGGTGGGACACTTAATGTGCTATCTGTATTGTGATAGGTCTTTGTTGAGGTTTGCTCTGCTAAAGTCCCCAAAAACAATGAGCAGGTAGCCTGGAAGGCTGTGCTCAGCCAGGTTCAATGCTTCACTAGCACAGGCCTGAGGTGGGATGTAAACATAACCAGACTCAACGAAGAAAACTTCCACGTTTTTCAGTTAATTCAATTGTTTTCTAGGTGTGGATGGCAGGTTTTCTTCATCACTATGACATCTGTACACTAACCTTCTTTTATGTAAAAGCAGATTCTACCTTCCCTTGCTTTCCCCGATAGCTCTGTTACAAGGTCGTACTTGTAGCTCTCATGACTCTTTCCCTATAAAATGTATATACATTAATTTTTTTATATGGGGGGGGTCAATTCTCAAATGGCCAATAATGTAACAATGTTAATAGGAGCAGAAGGAGCAAGACATTTCTTCCTCGAATGAAACCCACCAGCTGTTCCTCATATTGCTATACAAGTAGAAACTTGAATAATTGGAATACATGAGAAAAGTGAATGAGTTTTTAAAACTTGCAAGACACCATGATGTTGCAAAACAGCTTAGACTCTACAGAAACGTTTTTCATCTAGCCAATGCACCTCGCAGCTGTCAATCACTCCACAATCTCTGGCTTAAGAAGTCAGTCCTTTATCCATTTGGCAACTTAGGCTACAGCTGTCATTCAACAGCAAGGTTCAGTCATGATGAAGACATAGAGCTTCTCCATGACTAATTGCCAATCGAAAGAGCACTTTTTTGTCCGATTCGTTGTATAAATGAGTGGTTTCCACTACGGCTCCGTCTGCTTCTTCTTTATACTTTTCATCAATTTATTTTACTGCATAGCACATTGCCACAGAAAATGTGTATTTATTTGTGTGTTTAGACTACTGAAACACATAAAAACATTAGTTTCCACAATTTCTGAAGCAGTTGAGTAGACAAATAACGAATCATTTTCCAGAGTTTTTAAACAGCTTCTGAATCTGTCACGATCAGGCTTTGCCCTGTGTGTTCTGTGTCTTTGTGTTTTTTTCTGTAGCTCCTCACTCACCTAATCAGTTCATTCAGTGCACCTGCCAGTCACATTCACCTCATCAGTTTATTACGCTCACCTGCTCACTCTGCCTCCTTCACTATTTAAACCCCTGCCTCACACTCACCCACTGCCAGATCATTGTGTTTGTTTCTTACCTACCTGCCCGTTTTGCTCGTCCTGTTCCCGGTTTCCCAATCTGCCTGTCCTGCCGGATTTCCCCCCTCGTCTCTTGTCTTGTCCTTGGATTCCCTGTTTGTTTTTGGTTTTTTCATTAAACCCTTTTTTCACTTTACCTGACTGTCTGCACTCATGTCCTCATTATGTCCCGTGACAGAATCATTTTGATTTCTACATAATTAAAGCCTAAAGTGGCTTAGTAAACTAAACTCCCTAACAATTGTGCAGCACTTTGAACCTGATGGATGTGACTTCTTTATAACTTTGTTGAGCAGAATAGTCATCTACCCAATGCTTTATTTGACTTGGCTTGTCCTCTACCACCTCGCCAATGGTTGACAGAGGGAGAGTTGTCTTTTGGGTGGGGCCAGTGGCCTCTCTGATGCCCTGGTAGACACCTTAGATGCTGCCTACATTGTATATGGGAGCAGAGCTCGAGCCAGTATTCGATGAAGCAGCGTCTAGAACTCTTCACTGCAATCGATTCAAACGCGCACTTAAAATGTAGCTCTGTGGGGTCCCTACACGTCCCTTGGAAAGTTAGCTTAGCTGCTAAATACATGGCTAATTAACTTTAATAGAAATATAACTTATTCTTAACATACAGAGTGGGAATAATTGGCCAACTTTCCCAGAATCTCTATAACCCCCTGGCACGCTGCACGTGTTAACACACATTTTATGTTTGGTTACCTGCAAAATACACTGTAGACTGAAGACATTGCGTATACATTTACGTCATACATGTTTCTGTCCAGCCCTCTTCTTAGCACTACAGTACAATGTATATGTAGTGTACAGATGCACTCACTAAAAGGTACACTCTCTCTAGTATCCAAAATAAGCAACTAGTCTTGTCTGCATTATGTGCAGGAAACCGCAGCAAAGTGAGTTCTGTTCCTTACAACATAACACAAAACAACACATACTCTAGTCAACAGGAAATTACAACCTCTGAACATTAACTCTCGGCTATGGTGTGATAATGAAATTAGATCAAATAAACAATATATAGGGGTGAGGTGGCTTCTGTTATGACCTCGCATATGAGCAAGACAAACGTCTCATCTTCACAGGCTTGCATTCATTCCACTCCCTCTCCCATTCAGACCAATGCTCCTTCACCCACACAGGTCATTCAGTGGTTGAACTGATCTCGGATCAGGTTAACCCTACAGCAGAGAATCAATCATTCAAATACTACTATTAAAGATTATATATGTGCCTTGCATCTGGCTAGAATGTGTGTCAAACCTCCTACAGAGGTGGTTCGAATACTCGGATTTCAATCTGTTTGAATGCTTTTTGGATGCATAAATCCTAGAATGTGCCAACGCATGCTGTTTACTGTACTTGCTGCAATCCTCAACCTTGACTTCACATTTTATCACCAACTTCTCCTCTTAAGTAACTCTTTAAAATCAAGTTATAAAGTGTAGCTAGAAAACAACAACTGTCTATGTCTTTCTGTGGCACGTTTATGACACCAGTCATTCATTTACAATGCCCTCTTAGAAGACAGAAAAAGCAGCAACATCTCCGTCACAATAAATAACTTGGACAGTAGAAAGACAGAAATCTCTGGAGGGCTCTCAGTGTACTTCTGAGTTAAGTCAATTTAAATTTCTGGCAAGGCAAAGGGTAGAACTAAAGTTGTCAGAGGCTGATGTAGAGTCACGGCTAGCTTCTAAGGAGTGGTAGGAGAAGAGTTGCACTCAATGACATCAGCTCACACTGATCTATTGTTTCATGTCAAAGTTTGTTAAAAGATCAACCCTCTAGACATGCACAATGAGCAGTGCATTATAGGTGTAAGCAGCACAAGGTACACTGCCCACATGGATGACAAATGATGATTAAAAAGTCTGTCTTTCTTAATGGAATAACCTTTAAACCTTTCCTTAACGTGTCATCTGAACCTCCTCAGAACTGATGATGTTTTCTCTGTGTGAACAGGTTGTCTCATCTTCACTGAGACTGGTGGCTAATGAATCAAACTGCTACCCTGATTTGAAAATTGTTCTCACCTATTGTGATCTCCCATTCACGCAGAGAGTCAGGCACACAAGGAGGAGCTATAAATAACCACATGGAAGGAAAGAAGGAAGATAATAAAGATGAACTGAAAGAAAAGCTCTAGAATTAAAGGCAAGTGAAAAATGACAATAACAGGAAGCTAGGCTGAAGGGGGATAATTAGATTAGATGATGCACAATCACAAATCAGCATTCCTCATCAATAGCAGGGTGCATCAACTGTACTGAATAACTTGATTGTTTTTTTTTAATTAAAATACTAGCCCAAATTAAAATACTACTCATTTCTTAAGGCTTGTGGCTATTGTTGCATTATTCTTACTCTTTCCTTACTCCCTTGCGGAGATCCAGCTATCCTGCTGCATGATATCTATGGGATTTATTCCAGGATGTTACTAGAAACGGTAAAAGACGGCATCAATATCCTGAGAATTTGCTGCAGTGGTACGCACACAAGACTGCACACCATGCACATCGTTTTGGCATGTGGAGAAATCCAAAGCTTGACAGGCCTGCCAGTGCCTTGTTATGGTTGCTAAGCTATGACTGGACAATCACTGTTCCGGGATCAGTTCACAGAAGGTTTGTCGTAACAAGCAACCGATTTACATTATACAGTAGATAGTGTTTTGATCCATTGTTAATATAAACATGATTAATGCATCTTTTAAGGTTAAGGAGATCACATACACACTTAATCCCTGTACACTGTCGGCCCCATTGTTGTCAACCTTTAAGTATTGAGTGCTGTAGCAAACCAGAGAAAACAAGAGCTGAGCAATATTTCAGCACCAGGGACAGCTCCTCATACTCAGGCTGGTTGATGGATCACTGTTTGAAGGCTGTTAAACAAAGAACAATTTTCTAACAAGAAAATTGTGTTTACCTTAGCTTCTATATAGTAAATACTCAGATATCACAATAACGGCAATGTGGATTTAAAAGAAAACACATTTGTTCATATTTTATAATCAAAATGCTGCATTGTGTGCTGGAGTTTTCACTTTGTGTTTGACATGGCAGTGTTTTGTTTGTTGTAAAACAGTGAAAAGATCACTCATTTCTCTTTTTCCCTCCTTTCCTCATTTCCGAACTCTGTTTATTTATGAACCCTACTTCTTCCCTCAGTTACAGTGTAATTCACTCACAAATCTTGTTTCCCTGCCACTACCCTCTTTCCATCTCTCCCCATTATGTTGTCATTTAATGTGACAAGCCTTTTTCTAGAATAATGAAAGTTAAGGCATGCCTTGCTCCCCACTACTACACTTGTTATACACCATGTTATCTGTCCTCTGTGAGAGTGTGTGTGCGGAGGCTGTCAAGTGATGTGAAGATCTGTATGGCCCCTCAGCTATTTTAAATGACAGCGTGACTCATAATCCTTGTACACGCCCAGAATATGAATAACAAGCACACGCGTTATCTTAAGTCCTTTACACAGTTAATTTGTTGTACTCATTTGAATGAACTGTATGCTGATGCCAGAGGATTACAGAAGCCTTTTGCTCAGGGATAACTGTTGTGCAACAGAGTTTGTGATTGTGTTTGGCCGCTTGGACCTTGCAGTAACTGGACAATTGTCTTCTTACCAAAGAAAATTGAAAAATATGAGATTACATATACGCCAGGACTCAGAAATCAACCGAAAGCGAGAGACTGTCTCACCCCATACACAAAACACTCATTTAGCAGATGCTTTTATCCAAAGCGACTTACAGTTCAGATTCTATCACATTTCTACACCGTAGGCTACGGGAGCAATTTTTGGGGTTAAGTGTCTTGCTCAAGGACACATCAACATGCAACTAGCAGAGCCAGAGCTGGGGATTGAACTGCCGATCCTCTGATTGAAGGACGGCCCTGCTCTCCACTTAGCCACAGTCGCCCACATCTGTTATGTGAGAAGTGGCTAAAATTAAGACATTTCGATCGACAATGGATGACATGACTCCTCAGGTGTGAAAGGGATAACACGTATTGACAAACCCACAGAAAATTATCACTCAACTCTGCAGTTCCCTTGCGCTCTACAGAGCATTTTAGTATCTTTAAGCTCATTGTTTTGGCTGCATGGCCCGCAACTGTTTTGATCTAAACTCACTGCTCTAATTAGCCCAATTTTCAAATGCAGCAACCAGCCGTTTACATAAAAATAACCATAATAGACCTGCTGCACACTACCTGCCCAGCACCAAACAGCAGGCAGACGCAGTTAGCGACTAGCTGGTGAACATGGTGGAGCATTTAGCAGCTAAAGAGACAGATATTTCCCTCAGGAGGCGGTGGAGACCAAAAACAGAGCTAAAAGAGAGAGAAATATTTGACCTACATTTACCACATCACCATAAGCATGGTTCCAAACAAATGCTAATGTCACTTCGTATCTGCTGGAAGTGTAAATAGCAACAAGTTTGCCATATCCACTATATAAGGTGATGGTATGTCAATGTTGTGTTTACACCCTGTTTCAGCTGTTCCCGAGTGGGGAAAAAAACCCAACAGTTAAACTAGGTTTAAGAGATGTCAACTTTAAGACAGAATCAGTACCCCCTGCTTGTCTGACAAACTTTGTTTTTCGTTGTCTTTGAAGCCATCGGTGTCTGAACTAAAAGCAGACAGATGCAGGATGGATTCATGATGGGACGAGCCTTCAGAAATTAGCCTTGACACTAATGGTAATGAGACGGAAAGGAAAGCATAAAAATCGTATCCTAGCCCACTGTGTAATAATTACAATGACTATAATGGTGGCGTAAAGTGCAGTGGTAATTGGTGTAATGGTTGGAGGAAGAAGTGGCTGGCTAACACCATCCATTATGTATTAGCAACAAATGCAAACAGGGAGCTGATGGTAATTTCAGACTATTACTATTCAGAAATAACCATCATAAAAATTACATTTTTTACTGCATGTCTCCTAGATTGATGCTTCCCAACTGACATCCAGACACACACACACACATAAACAACACACCAGGTTATAATAACAATTGAAAAAGTGTGATGTACAATACTTCCTATTATACACGTTTTAGAAACAACCTGCATTATATTGTCTTCTGCCCAACATTTACGATGCATCACTTTTTTTCTCCTGATTACCAACGGTCACTTGGTGCCTAAACACATTCTGAGTACAGGGGATGCTGGGACTCATTACACAGGCTGCTGCACATGTAGAGGCAAAGCCACACACACACACACACACACACACAAATTTGGCTCACAGTCAAAATACTTATTGACACACTATTTAGCCAAGTTCTGGTACTAACCCATACATGGTTGATGGGCCTTGGTGCAAACTCGCATCAAAGTAGAAATGCATGGATTCAATGTTTTTTTTAAAATGTTTTTTTGAGGCTTTTAATTGTTTGTCTTTGGACTTGGAGTACAAAACATGTCAAAAGTGCAACATTATACATTATTTCTATGCTTTCTTTCATTCTCATCTGCCTTACCTGCCACTATTTGACATATTGTTTGGGATATATCCATCCAGTGCTAATATAATGCAATGGCTTTCAGCCTTAGACTTTTGTGCTGCTATACAAACCTACAAAGCATATGTTTTCCTTGTTTGTTTATTTCATTTAGTATTGGACAAATTGAAAATTTGAACCGAGCATTGGTGTTTGAGGAAAAGTTAAGGGATCACCAAAGTAATCACAATATATCCTGAGAAGGACATGAAGGTCTGTACCAGATCCATGTCTTAAAGAAGTTACTGTTATTACCAGTTTCCCACTTGTAGAAAGTGAAATCTTTCTGAAAGCTCCGACATCCGAGTTTGGAAAAAAGTTTTAAAAAAATACTAAAGTACCGGGCAAAGCAAGCAAAGATAGATACTACCTGTACCTGCTTGGAAGATACATTTAATAGAGTGATATATTGACCAAGAACAGTGTTTATAACCCTAACATGTCCGACTTCACTCAAAATTATTACTCACTTGTTTAAATCACACTCCTGTGGAGAAGCAATTAATACCAACAATACGCTTGCTAGCTAGTATAACGTTCTGTGAACGTTTCTGTAGCTAACGTTTGTGTTTTTCAATTTTCTTGTTGTGTTTACTGATGACAATATGGGATTCAACACGTGGTAACCTAAAGAACATAATGTGGCGTTGGACGACATATATGGGCCTTTACATTAGTGCTTGAATTGAGAAAACCATTTATTGTTTTGATAGGAGACAAAAATAACGTAAAAAAGCTTTGATTATTTTTCCCATCAGGTTTTGTGGGCAAGCAAGAGATATGGAGAGTTAAGCAGATGAAAGTAATCAGCAGAATTAGGATGAGGCAGGAAAAGCTCCTGTGGATGATTATGGCTCCTAAATGATCTATTAGAGTTTAAGGCAGGCATGTCCAAAGTTTAAACGGCCTGTGCCTTGTCTCTCAAAATATAGTATTTGTGGCCCACCACACAGTATTGGTTAATCAAACAAGTTCACTTTGCATTTTACATTATACAGAATGTAGACATGCAGCAAGTAGGAAGTACATAGGTGGATCTAATGTGTTTTTACAAATGGCTGCTACAGCAAGGAAGAGTAAAGTCAATAACTAGGACCGCTGCTCTCAGGAGCTTTGGCATAATTCATACCAGCTGCTACACTGAAGTGAACGTGAAACAGCTTGAAGCTAGCTCACTGCTGGGTTCTGATTGTAGGCTATAGTTAACTGTATTGATGAGCTTTATACAACTTTATACACTTCCTCTTTTAAATGGTGAATATTAGTTTGATTCATTTTATCATGCGATGTGTTGTGTTGTCTTTATTGTGTATTGTACAGAAATATTCATATTTCATTTTGATATTTCAGTTATAAAAGTTCAGTGCACTTTAACAAATGGAGTGAAGTGTGTTATTGGTGAGCTCATTGAAGACCTGTGTAAGTGATAGGCTGGTTATAGTAAAGCATAGCGTGTGAGCTCATTGGAGACCTGTGTAAGTGATAGGCTGGTTATAGTAAAGCATAGCGTGTGAGCTCATTGGAGACCTGTGTTAGTGATAGGCTGGTTATAGTAAAGCATAGCGTGTGAGCTCATTGAAGACCTGTGTAAGTGATAGGACTATCTTAAATATCACAATCTAAATGAGGGTTTTTTTGGCCAGGTAAGAGTACAAATACCAGATCATTTCACTCCGCTGGTATATAAACAGATTTAATGCACTTTTGGATATTTTGTCATTTGCATTTGTGATGACAGTGATGGGAATTGAGTCGTTGAATAGTCACTACCCTGTGACAAGTGTGTTGAGCATGCAGCCGTCCTCAGTTAACATCCATTGTGTTGTCGAGGTGTTAGAATGAGTGTAAACACCTTTCCTGTATATATTAAGTCAACTCTGTAAATTAACTTTGTCCCATTTTGTCCTTTGATTACAAAAATAATTGAAGAATGTAAGTTCCTTGAGTCACTCACTTTGATGTGAGAACCAATAAATACTTCCATGAACTGTCCATATTCATCCACATTCCAGTCATTTGATAGCAGGTCCCTCTGTATTATTGAATGACATCCAGTTGTTCAGCTGAACTTTCACACACTTTTTTCTCAGCAGTATTTGCCATTCTATGAAAATTCTAGGTCACAAGTTTCCTTTTTACTTCTTTCACACCAATGACCAGCGTCAGACCCGTGTTCAACTCTTTCAAACCAAGTCAACATGGGTTAATCCTTGGTCGTGACAATTCAGATACGACTTGGGTCACAACCTGGGAGCGATGCATACCCATTACCTCACTGCTGGAAATAGGCAGGGTTTTAACATATCATATTCAGTGGACAGCTAACGTTGTCACACTCTCCAGCCCAACTTCCTGCTCAGAGCCAGCAGCACCAGTCACCCTTTTGAGTTTGTAGACCTCAATTATTCAAAAACAGCACAACCAACAAGCAGGACAAGAGCAAAAGCTACCAAGGACACCAGTAATCATGGAGACATTAAATGTTGTTTGAAATTGGATTGGTTGTCCTCACATGTCCCCAGGGGATGTTCTAGTTTAGGTGCTGATGGAGATGTTTCAAATTCAAGCTATGCAAAGTGTAGGAAATTTAGGTTTAGAAGTGTGTTTTAGGATTTATAGTTAGAAGTGTTTCTTAGTAGGACTTATAGCATCTTAGAGGTGGATAGTAAAATGTTAGCAACTACTTGGGTTATACCAAATATGCTTGTAAAGCTTGTCAAAATTATTGCCAAGAGTTGCAAATCCTTATTGAATGTAAAATATGTTTACAGTATGTTTACCATAGAAGTGTTAAGCCATAAAAGACAGTCATTGAATGTATTAAACTGTGAAGAATAGCCAAGGGACAGACAGGGATTTCCAGACAGGCATTTACAGGGACACGGCGACTGATTCATCAGGGTCCTCCGGCTGGCTGATGCGAGAAGGAGTCTTTGATGGCTATTGTTGTCTCCCTTGGTGTAAAGACAACCTGTCGAATGTTTGTGCAACAGCTCAAGGTTTTGACAATGCACAGTGGCTAGCATATTTACACACATCATCACGACATTCAACATCTTAACTGAATTGATCGCTCCAACACTGCAATGTAAAACAACTACTGTGAAGTTATTGACCCACAGCGCAGACTAGCCATTGCTCTGTGGTGGAATCGCAGTATTACCTGTTTGTTTGGAGTTGGTGTGTCAACTGTGTGCACGCTGGTACAAATAACAGACAAGTAACAAAGCCACTAGTTACAATGCTGTACAAGCAGTTCATTTCATTGCCAACTAGACGACGCCTTGATGACACAATACATGGCTTCTTGCACCGTGGCTACCCTCAGTGCACCAGAGCAACGCATGGTACAAAGATCCCACTCATCACCCCACCATCTACAACCACAGGTAAGGATGGCACTGTGCTCTCTTGCAAGCTTCAGTGCTATAATTACCTGAACTCTTGCCTCTCCACCTGCCTCCAGGCAGAGCATTTCACTCTTGAACAAGCATTTAGCTTGTTCAAAAAGAAATTACAATTCTAGAAATACATTTTTTTGACACATTTCCCTTGGTTAGCTGACTGCTCTTTCTGTTGGCCCAGTTGAACTTTTACTTTACTTGTATTTCCATTTCCTGCAACATTGTACTTCTACTCTACTACATCTCAGAGGGAAACATTTTACTTTTCACCGCACTACATATATTTGATAAATGAAGCTACTTTGAAGATTGAGATTATTAATACAAAATGTGATCAACAGATAATGACAGACAGATGGGCTGGCCTGGTCGTGCCCATGATGCCAGAGTTTGACTTATTTCAGACTTGTATCTCCCTGCTGAGGACCCAAGAGGCTTAAAGTTAAAAAAATGAAAACAGCATTCTAGCAACATAATAGCATTAGCATGATATGTTAATAGTAGTGCTGGGCAAGTTAACGCGTTCATTAATTAACGCCGACAATTATTTTATCGTGCGTTAACGCATTTTTTAAATTTATTATTTTTTTTTTTTTTAAATTGAAAGACAAGAGACAATACATAAACATAACAAGAGGATGACAAGAACAGTGGGATAAAATCCAGCAAACATTCTATAGTCAGTTGTGTATGTATGTGTGTGTGCGTGAACGTGTGTATGTACTTGCGCCTTGAGATGGGAAAAAAAATAATTAAAAAACAAAAAAAGTGTAAGTATTTTTAATTTATTATTATTGTAACAGACCGTCTCATTATCGTTTTGTATTGAAAGAAAGAAACCCTTTTTATTGTCATACATACACGGAATTTGACCCATCCCTGTATATAGGGAGCAGTGGGCTGCCAATGACAGGCGCCCGGGGAGCGTCTTGCTCAGGGAGTGTGTGTGAGAGACTGTGAGGGCTTGAGATGGTGTAAATAGGAATGGGACAGCACTTTGCTGCAACATATCACGTTACCATGAAAACGACAAGAAATATGATGTATAATTGTGTGTATTTATTGTATACATTGTACTCCCTGATTTGAACATCTTCCAGGCTCTTTCCTCACTAGATGAGAGGTAACTTCATATCATCCATTTACTCGTTTTTGTCAAAACAGCTTCAATGACAAAATCAAATATTTGATGAATAAATAAATAAATATCTTCTGATTTCATGTTTATTTTTTGTTCCATCTTTAACCCTTAATGTTTCTGAGTAAATGTATTACTCCAGACTGAACACACGTGAGCCGTCCTCTTTGTTTACCTTTTTTTTTACGTCTCCATGCGTCCACTGGTTACCCTGTGTTTAACGTCACATTGCAATGATTTGTGGGTAATTCCATTAGGCTAAGTCAGCATCCTATGCTGACTTACGGAAAGGGTTCATAAAGGGCTCAAAATGTCTGCTAGAGACTCAAACACTTGACGATTTGGAGCGCGCCTCAAAGCCCGTGAGTCCGTAAGGGGGGACATTGAGATTTGGCCTTAGTGGCTTGATCAGGGGCACTGTGACAGTATTTTTCGTGCACTGCAGGGACTCAAACAAGTAATGTTCTTAAGCCCACTCCTTCAAACCTTGAAAACATATTGTATGGGAGTTTACCTGCCATCAGTCTTTGCAATGTGAATTCTCTCCAACACTGCCTCCATCTCACTGTGTGAGTCAGAGCAGAACAATCATGTTAGACTGCCAAGCTGTTGGTGCGAATGTGCTTTCCTCTCTTCCACATAGCATGTTCCAGTGTTTAGTGTTAAGGTAATTCTTAACACACACACACACACACACACACACACACACACACACACACACACACACACGTTTATACATAAAAACACATTCTCTTATGTGAGGCAGAACTGTGCTTTTAAATACATTTCTACATGATTACTGTTATCACTGACTTTAATTACTTCTTCTAAATAGAAAAGAGATCTTCAGGGTTCCAAAATGTTGGTCCATAATCCAAATGGACCGATGTCAAACCCACCTGAATCAGAAATGCATAAATTTATCATCACAGAAAATCAAATCAAAAGGGACCTAAGGAAGGTCAGATCTGATGCAAATAGACTACACGATAATTAGACACAAACATACTCAAACAACACGATGCTCCATGTAAATTCATTACATACATAAATATACAGTGGGTACGGAAAGTATTCAGACCCCTTTAAATTTTTCACTCTGTTTCATTGCAGCCATTTGCTAAAATCAAAAAAGTTCATTTTATTTCTCATTAATGTACACTCAGCACCCCATCTTGACAGAAAAAAACAGAAATGTAGAAATTTTTGCAAATTTCTTAAAAAAGAAAAACTGAAATATCACATGGTCATAAGTATTCAGACCCTTTGCTCAGTATTGAGTAGAAGCACCCTTTTGAGCTAGTACTGCCATGAGTCTTCTTGGGAATGATGCAACAAGTTTTTCACACCTGGATTTGTTGATCCTCTGCCATTCTTCCTTGCAGATCCTCTCCAGTTCCGTCAGATTGGATGGTGAACGTTGGTGGACAGCCATTTTCAGGTCTCTCCAGAG